>NC_083363.1:26550773-26850773 GCF_030254825.1 Meriones unguiculatus | reverse complement strand
TCTGAGCAGGGGTTCTAGGTTATATTCATACATGGTCTTTGGTTGGAGAAACAGTCTCTTGAAAGACCCCTGTGCCCTGATATATTTGGTCTTTGTGGCGCTCCTGCACTCTCCAGGTCTTACACCTCCTTCTTTCATATGACTCCCTGTACTCTGCCGATGGTTTGGTTATGAGTCCCCTGTTAGTGGACTTGGAAAGGGGCAGGGAGAAGATGAGGGAGGGAGTGTGGGATTGGGAGGGAATGAGGAAGGGGGCTACGGCTGGGATACAAAGTAAATAACCTGTGATTAATATAAAAATAAATTTAAAGAAATAAATAAATAAATAAATATCAAAACAGCTGCTAGAACAGTGGCTCCCAACACTAACCCTAAACCTGACCCTAAGCCTAACCATAACCCTCTAAAACTAAACTTATCCCTAACACAAACCCTAACACTAACCCTGACCATAACTCTAACCTTACACCCAACCCTGACACTAACCATAATCCTAACATAAAAGGAAACTTAACCCTATCCATAATCCAAGCCCATCCTACACCCTATCCCTACCCCTAACCCTAATACTAGCACTAACCCTAACTTTTACCCTAAGCTTAACCAAGTTCATGGATGAATGGAAACTCTTGAAATAAGTGTATATCATATTTGTTATAAATGAACTAATTGTTTTTGCTAATCCACCATATGTTGAATTGCTTGCAAATGCTTAGGCGACCAAATGTGAAAGCGAACCTAACCCTATCCCTTACCCTAACCCTAACAGTATCTTTAACCATAAATTGAAACCTTACCCTATCCCTAAATGTTATCCTAGCTCTAATTCTACACACAAACACTAACCCTATCCCTAAACCTAACCATTATTCTAACACTAACCTTAACTGGACCCTTAACCCTATTAAAACCTAAAAGTAACCCTAGGCCTAACCCCATCCCTAACCATAACCCTAAACCTTACCATAACCCCTATTCCTAAACCTAACCCTCACCCTAAACCTATCCATAACCTTAACCCTAAACTTAACCTTAACCCTAATGACCCTAACCTGAACCCAACCCCTAACCATAATCCTAACCTTAACCATAGACCTAAACAGAGCCTAACCATATCCATCACCTGAACACTAAACCAAACCCTACCTCTACCCCAACCCTAACAGATACCTTAAGCTTATCTGTAACCCTAACAGTAACCCCAACCCTAATCTTAGCTCTAAACCTAAACTAACCCTAATCCTAACCCTAACATTAACCCTAACCCTCGCCTTAACACTAAACATAACCCTTAGCCTAACCAAGTTCACGATGTATGAAAACTCCTGAAGTGTATATCATATATTTATGAATGAACTATTTGTTTGTGCTAAGCCACCATAGGTTGATTTGCTTGCAAATGCTTAAGCAAATGTGAACCCTGACTGTACCTTAACCCTAATCTTAATGGGAAAGCTAACCCTATATCTAACCCAAACCCTAAACCTAACTGTACCAGTAACCGTAACCCTAACTCTAAATAGAACCATGAACACTAGCCCTAACCTTAACTTTTAGCCTAACCCAACACTAACCGGAACCCTAACCCTACCACTAACATTAATCCAAACCTAATCCTTTCCCTAACCTTAACCCTAACCATAACCTAACCCTAAACTTATGCATAAAGCTAACCCTAACACTTACCTTAACCCCAAACCTGAATGGAATCCTAAGCCTATTCCTAAACCAGAACCTAACCTTTGCCATACCCCAACCCTAACCTATCCTAACACTATCCGTAACCCTATCCTAAACCTAAAGCTTACACTAACCTTAACCATATCCCTATCCTTAACCCTAAACCTAAATTCCTAACCCTAAACCTAATATTATCCTTAACCCCTAAACCTCATCCTAATCCTAATCTTCTGCTTAACCTTAACCTTATGCCTAACCCTGACCTGAACCTAAACTTAACCCTAACTCTAACACTAAACCTAACCCTAACAAAAAACCTAACCCTAACTAGAACCCTAACCCTACACCTCACCATGACACTAATCCTAACCCTTACCCTAACCCTAATGCTACCCCTAACAGGAACCAAAACCCTCAAGATGGTGGTGCCAGGTCGACTCTCATTCTGACCAAAACCCTAATCCTAACCAAAATCCTAACCTTAACCCTAAACCTATTCCTGATCCTGACCCCGACTCTAACCCTATTCTAAACCTAACCCTGACACTGTTTCTGAACCTAACCCTAAACCTAACCTTAACAATAACCTTAACCTTAACTGGAACCCTAACCCTAAGCCTAGCCTCAACCATAACGCTAAACCTAACCCTAAAAGTAATCATAAAGTTAACACTACTGCTAACCCTAACAGGAACCCTAATACTATCCCTAAACTTAACCCTAAACCTTAATGGAGTACTAACAATATCCCTATTCCTAACACTAACCCTAACAATATCCCTAACTCTAATCCTAACCCTATCCTCAACCCTAACCTTAACCCTAAACTTAATCCTAAGCCTATCTCTCACCCTAATTGAACTCTAACACTAATCCTACACTAACCCTAACCCCAAACCTAACTTTGAGAATGACCCTGAAAAACCTTAACCTTAACCCTGTCACTAACAATAACCCCAGCCCTTAGCAGAATCCGAAACCTATCCTTAACCATAATACTAACCCTAAATCTAACCTTAAACTAACCCTAACCCTATTCCTCAATCTAACCCTAAACCTAATCTTACACTTAAACATAACCCTAACCCTTACCGAAACCCTTACACTATCCCTAACCCTAACCTTTACCCTATCCCTAACAGTAACCTTAACCCTAACCATATCCCTAATCCTAACCTTAAGGATAACTTTACCCTAACCCTAACTTTATAGCTATCCCTAACCCTAAACCTAACCCTAAATCTAACCCTGAACCTGACTCTGAATCTAAACATAACCCTAACTCTAAACTAACCCTGAACCTAAAAATAACCCTAAATCTAACTGGAACCCTAACCTGATCCTTAAACATAACACTAACCCTAACTCTAACACCTACCTGGAACCCTAACTATAACCCTAACCCTAACCCTAAGCCTAACCCTAACCTAATCCTAACACTAACCCTAAACCTACCTCTAACCCTTCCCCTATCCTTATTCCTAACACTAAACCTATCCTTAACACTAACACTAACCCTATCCTTATCACTAACCTTAACCCTATCAATATCACTATTCATAACCCTAAACCTAACCCTAATTTTACCTCTCACCCTAAATTCCTAATTCTGACCCTTACTCTAACCCTTAACTTCATCCTAACCCTATGCTTAACCTTAAACTTAACCTCAACCTTAATTGAACCCTAACCCTAACAATAATCCTATCTGTATTGATAACCCCAACCCTATCTGTATCCTTATCCCTAACACTAAACCTAACAATAATCATAACTCTCACCCTAAATTCCTAACCCTAAACCTTACCCTAACCTTAAAACTAACCCTAAGCCTAACCTTAATGCTATCCAAGTCCTTACTCCTACTCCTAACCTATCCCTAACCGTAATCCTAAAACCATCCCTATCCCTAATGCTAACTTTAACCCTAAACCTCACCCTAACTGGCACCCTAACACTATCCCTAACCCTATCTCTAACTCTAAACCTACCCCTATTACTAACCCTAACCCTACATGGAACCCTAACCCTATCCCTGCCACTAGCCATAACAATAACTCTATCCCCATCCCTAACCCTATCCCTAACACTAAACCTAACCCTAATCCTAAATCTCACCATAAATTCCTAACCCTAAACCTTACTGGAACCCTAATTCTAAAACTAACCCTAACCCTACCTATGTCCCTAACTGTACCCCTAACTGTAGCACTAACCAGGACACTTACCCTAACCCTAAGGGTAACCCTAACCCTAAACCTAACCATATCCATAACTGGAACCCTAAACCTAACCCTAAGCACAACTGTAACCTAACCCTATACCTAACCTTAATGCTAACCCTAAACCTAATTCTAACCTTAACTCTAAATCTGTCCTTAACTCTAATCCTAACCCCAACAATACCCCTAATCAAACACTAACCCTAACATTATCCCTAACCATAATCCTAACCTAAATCTAACCCTATTCCTAACACTAAACCTAACCTTAACCCTATCCAAAACCATAACCCTAACTCTAATACTGTCCCTAACACTAAACTAACCCTAATCCTAACTCTCACACTAAACATCTAACCTTACCCTAACACTAAAACTAACCTAGCCTTAACCCTAATCCTATCTATGTCCCTAACCCTACCCCTAACCAGAACCCTAATCCTAACCATTAACAGAACCCTAAAACTATCTATGTCCCTAACCCTAACCGGAACCCTAACCCTAAGCATATACCTAACCTAACCCTATACATAACCCTAACCCTAACATTAAACCCAACTCTAACCCTAACCCTATCCTAACAATAACCCTAAGCCTAACCAGAACCCTAAACTTATCCCTAACCATAACACTAACCCTAACTCTAACTCCCCCAATCCTAACCCTATCCATAACCCTAACCCTAACAAAAACACTATCCTTATCCCTTTTCCTAACCCTAATCCTCTCACTGTAGATTCCTAACCCTAACTTTAAACCTTCCCTAACCCTAAACATAACCCTAATCCTATGCATGTCCATAACCCTAACCCTAACTGTAATCCTAACCAGAACCTTTGCCATAACCCTATCCCAAAATGGTAACCCTACCCTATCCTTAACACATAAGCATAGATCTATAATATTGTTCTGTGTTCCTCTCTACCTATCTGTGTAACAGTGCTCTATGCTCCTTGCTACTTATCTCAAACTCTGCTCTGTGCTCTTCATTGCTTTGCCAGATTACACTCTTCTGGGGTCTTCTCTTCTTAGCTGGAAACATGGCCCTGAGCTCTTCTCTACTTTGCTAAATAACACTCTTCTGTGTTCTTTTCTCCTTAGTCAGAAGCACTGTTCTGACCACTTCGCTCCTTACAACAATAATGCTGTTCTTTGTTTCTCTCTATTCAGCTGTTTAACATTGTTTTGTGTTCTTCTCTACATAGCTCAGAAACACTGCTATGTGCTCTTCTCTCCTTAGCTCAATAACTCTATTTTGTGTTCTTCCCTAAAGATCTTCTCTTCTTAGTTTGATAACAATATTCTGTGTTCTTTTCTACTTATCTTGGAAACACTGCTCTGTTATCTTCTCCCCTAGCCCAGTAACACTATTTTGTGTTTTTCTCTACTTATCTCAGAAACAATGCTCAGTGCTCTTCTCTACTTTGCTAAATAACACTGTAATGTGTTCTCTAATTTTCTTGGTAATACTGCTGTGTGCTCTTTTCTACTTTGCAAGAGAACACTCTTTTTTAGTCTTCTTTACTTAGCTTAGAAAAACTCATCTGTGCTCTTCACTACTTAGCTCAGAAAAAGTGCTCTGTGCTTTTCTCTACTTAGCATTGAAATACTGTACTGTGTTCTTGTGTACTAACTTCAGAAACACTACTCTTCTGTGTTTTCGCTACTTAACTTGGAGATACTGCTCTGTGCGCTTTTCTCCTGACCTTGAAAATACTCTTTTGTGTTCTTTTGTACTTATCATAGTAATACTGCTCTGTGCTCTTTTCATCTTATCTTGGAAACCCTGCTCTGAGCTATTTCTGTGTTCTTTTCTACTTAGCTAACCAGCTAAGTAGCTCGGAAACACTTCTCTGTGCTCTTTTCTCCTTAGTTTGATATTACTGTTCTATGTTCTACTTTTGGTAACACTGCCCTGTGCTCTTTTCTACTTATCTTCGAATCACTGCTCTGGGCTATTCCTTGCTTTGTTAGAAAACACTCTTCTGTGTTCTTCTCTACTTAGCTCAGAAACACTGTTCTGTGTACTTCACTCCTTAGCTTGACAACACTGTTCTGTGTTCTTTACTTGCAGACACTATTCTGTGCCCTCTTCTAAGTATCTCAGAAACACTGCTCTGTGTACTTCTCTACTTTGCTAGATTATACTCTTCTGTGTTCTTTACTCCTTAGCTTGGAAACATTGCTCTGAGCACTTACCTCCACAACACTGTTCTTTGTTGCTCTCTAATTATGTGTCTAACACAGTTCTGTGCTCTTTTTTACTTAACTCGGAAACACTGCTCTGTGCACTTCTCTCCTTAGTTTGATAGCACTATTCTGTGTTTCTCAACTTATCTTGGAAACACTGTGCTGTGCTCTTCTGTACTTCTTTGGTTAGGGTTAGGATTAGAGTTAGTGTTATGTTTAGGGATAGGGTTAGGGTTCCTATTAGAATTAGAGTTATTGTTAAGGTTAGGTTTGGGCACAGGGTAAGGGTTAGGGAAAATGTTAAGGTTATGGTTAGGTTTAGGGATAGCTGTAGGTTTAGGTTCAGAGTTAGGGTTAGGGTTAAGGTTAGGGTTAGGTATAGTTATAGGTCAGAGTTAGAGTTAGGGTTAGGGTTAGAGTTAGATTTAGGTTCATGATTAGGATTAGATGTATAGTTAGGATTAGGGTTAGGATTATGGTTATGGTTAGGAATAGGTTTAGGGTTCCGGATAGGGAAGGGTTATTTTTAGGGTCTGGGTTAGGTTTGGAGTTAGGGTTTTTCAGGGTCAGGGTTAGGTTTATGGTTAGGGTTAGGGTTAGGGATAGTGTTAGGGTTAGGGTTTAGTGTTAGGGTTAGGGTTAAGGATAGGGATAGGGTTTGTTTTAGGGTTAGGGATAGGAATACTGTATGGTTAAGGATAGGGTCAGGGTTAAGTTTTGGGTCAGGGTTAAGGTTAGCTTAGGGTTAGGATGTGTTTAGGGGTAAAAGTTAGTGTTATGGTTATGGTTCAGGTTAAAATATGGTAACTGCTAGAGTTAGGTTAGGGTCAGGGTTAGGTGTTAGGGTTAGGGACAGGTTTAGAGTTAGGGTTACAGTTATGCTTTGGGTTAGGGTTACGGCTATGGTTAGGGTTAGGGGTTAATGATAGTGTTAGGGTTAGGACTAGGGATAGGTTTAGGTTTAGGCTTAGGGTTGCTGTTAGTGTTAGGGTTATGTATAGAGTTAAGGTTAGGGTTAGGTTTAGGAATCCCATTAGGGTTAGGGTTAGGGATAGGGTTAAGATTAGGGCTATGTTTAGGGTTAGGTTAAGAGATATGGTTAGGATTAGGGTTTAAATTAGGCTTAAGTTTAGGAATAGGTTTAGAGTAAGATTTAGGGTTAGCGTTCCTGGTAAGGTTAGTGTTAGTGTTATAGTTATGGTTATGGTTAGGGAAAGGGTTGGGTTTGTGATTAGGGTTAGATTTGGGGTTAAGGTTAGTGTTAGGTTTAGGGATAGGTTTAAGGTTAAGCTTAGTGTTAGACATATTGTTGGGTAGGGTGGTGTTAAGATTAGGGATAGGGTCAGGGTTAGGGTTAGAGTTAGGGTTAAGGATAGAGCTAGAGTTAGGTTTAGGGTTAGGGATAGAGTTAAGATTCTGGTAGGGGTAGAGTTAGTGTTAGGGTTAGGTTTAGGGCTTAGGGTTAAGGTTAGGTTTAGGGATGGGGTTATGGTTATGGTTATGGGTAGTTTTAGGGATAGTATTAAGGTTCTGGTTACTGTTATGGTCAGGGTTAAAGTTAGCATTACATTTAGTGTTTTGGTCAATGTTGGGTTAGGGTAAGGAGTAGGGTTCTGGTTAGGGTTAGGGTTAGGATTCTGGTTAGGATTAGGGTTAGTCATAGGATTAAGTTTCCATTTAAGGTTAGGGATACTCTTAAGGTTAGGAATAGGTTTAATGTTCCAGTTATGGTTAGGGTTGTGGCTAAGGTTAGGTTTAGGTTTAGGGAAAGGGTTAAGCTTAGGTTTAGGGTAGGGTTTGTATCAGGGTTAGGGATAAGGTTAAGGTTAAGCATAGGGTTAGGATTAGGATGAGGTTTAGGGTTTAGGGTAAGGTTCAGGGTTAGGGTTAGGATTTTATGATAGTTATAGTGATGGCTATGGTTATGGTTAGGTTCAGTGTTAGAGATAGGGTTAGTGTTTGGTTATAGTTATGGTTAGTGTTAGGTATAGGGTTATTGTTTGGTTTTGGTTTAGGGATAGTGTTCGGTTTAGAGTTAGGTTTAGGTTTAGGGATAAGTTAATGGTTCCTGTTTGGTTAGGGTGAGTGTTAGGCTTATGGTTAGGGTTATGGTTACTTATAGGCTTATGGTTACAGTTAGTCTTAGGGGTAGGGATAGGGTTAGGTTTCCATTTAGAGTTAGAGATACTGTTATGGTTAGTGTTAGGGTTTTGGTTTGAGGTACTGTTCTGGTTAGGTTTAGTATTAGAGATAGGGTTAAGGTTAGGGATAGGGTTAGGGTTACTGTTAGGGATAGGTTTCAGGTTAGCATTAGGGTCAAGCTTAGGTTTAGGGTTAGGTTTACAGTTAAGTGAGGGTTAGGGTTAGGTTAGGGTTAGGGTCCCTTTTAGGGTTAGGGTTAGAGTTAGGGTTAGGGTTAGATTTAGAGTTAGGGTTAGCATTACTGTTAGGGTTAGGGTTAGTGTTACATTTAGGTTTAGGGTTAGTAGAAGGGTTATGCTTAGGGTTAGTGTTTGGTTTAGGCTCAGGTTTGGGCATAGGGTTAGTGTTACAGTTAGTGTTAGTGTTAGGGAGCCAGTTAGGGTTAAGGTTAGTGTTATGCTAAAGTTAGGGTTAGGTTTGTTAGGGTTAGGTTAAGGTTTAGGGTTCCAGATAATGGTCCAGTTCTATTTAAGGTTAGGGTAAGGGTTAGGATTATGGGTAGGTTTAGGATTAGGTTTAGAGTTAGGGTTAGTGTTAGTGTTTGGTTTAGGGATAGGGTTAGGATTAAGGTTAGGGCTATGGTTAGGGTTAGCTCTAGGGTTAGGGTTAAGTGAAGGGTTAAGGTTAGGTTTAGGTTTAGGGTTAGGGTTAAGGTTATGGATAGTGTTAGAGTTCCACTTAGGGTTAGGTTTAGGGTTAGAGTTAGCAGTAGGGATAGGGTTGGATAAGGAGGACATAAAAATCTTGAACATCTATGTCCCAAATACAAGATACCTTCATTCCTAAATTATTAAATTATCAATCCTAAATTCCTAAATTATTAAATTATCAATCCCTATACCTCAATTGTGGTAGATTTCAACACTCCAATCTCACCAAGGTACAGATCATCTAGATAGAAGCTAAATAGGGAAATGATGACACTTACAGAAGTTCTGAACCAAATGGTCCTAATAGATATCCACAGAAATCTTAACCAAAACTCAAAAGAGTATACCTTCTTTTCAGCACATCATTGAACCTTCTCAAAAATTGACCATATAGTTGGGCACAAAGCAAGCCTCAACAGATACAAGATTGAAATAATCTGTTTTATCTTATCAAACCATCATGGTCTAAAACTAGACCTCAATAACAACAGAAATAACAAAAAGCCTACATACACAAGGAAACTGAACAACTCTCTACTCAATGACAACTTGGTCAGGGAAGAAATGAAAAAAGAAATTAGAGACTTCCTAGAATTCAATGAAAAATGAAGGCACAATATACCCAAACTTACGGGACACAATGAAAGCAGTGCTAAGAGGAAAGTTCATAGCACTCAGGGCCTCCAGAAAGAAGGTGAAGATATCTCATATCTCACACAAGTAACATAACACATACTCAAAAGTGTTCTGAAAAAGAAGCAGACACATTCAAGAGGAGTAGAAGATTGGAAATAATAAAACTCAGAGCTGAAATCAATGAATTAGAAACAAAGAAAGCAATACAAAGAACCAATGAGACCAAGAGCTGGTTCTTTGAGAAAATCAACAAGATAGACAAATCCTTAGCCAAACTAACTAAAAGGCAGAGAGAAACTATCCAAATCAGTAAAATTAGAAACAAAAAGGGGGACATAACAGTCACTGAGGAACTCCAAACAATCATTAGGTCTTAGTACAAAAGCCTATATGCCACAAAATTTGAAAGTCTAAATGAAATGGACAATTTTTTTGATAGAGTCCATTTCCCAAAATTAAATCAAGATCAGGTAAATAGTTTGAGTAGTCCTGTATCCTCTAAGGAAATAGAAGCAGTCATCAAAAGTTTCCCTTCCAAAAAAAGCCCAGGGTCAGATGGTTTCAGCACAGAATTCTACCAGACCTTCAAAGAAGAGCTAACTCCAATTCTCTTCAAACTATTAAAAAAATAGAAACAGAAGGAACATTCTCAAACTAAATCTATGAAGCCACTGTCACCTTGATACCTAAATCACACAAAGACCCAACAAAAAAAAGAGAAATTCAGACCTATCTTTCTTATGAGCAATGATGCAAAAATACTCAACAAAATATTTGCAAACTGAATACAAGAACACATCAAAGATATCATCCACTATGACCAAGTAGGCTTCATCCCAGGTATGCAGGGGTGGTTCAATATACAGAAATCCATCAATGTGATCCATCATATTAACAAACTGAAAACAAACAAACAAACACATGATGATCTCCTTAGATGCAGAAAAAGCATTTGACAAAATCCAACATCCATTCATGTTTAAAGTATGGGAGAGATCAGGGATACAAGGCACATACCTAAACATAGTAAAGGCAATATACAGCAAGCATACAGCCAAATCAAACTGAACAGAGAGAAACTTAAAGCAATCCCACTGAAATCATGGACAAGGCTGCCCACTCTCTCCATATCTCTTCAACATAGTCTGGAAGTCCTTGCTAGAGCAATAAGGCAGTTGAAGGAGATCAAGGGCATACAAATTGGAAAGGAAGAAGTCAAAGTGTCACTATTTGCAGATGATATGATAGTATACATGAGTGACCCCAAATTCAACCAGAGAACTCCTTCAGCTGATTAACACCTTCAGTAAAGTGGCTGAATACAAAATTAACTAAAAAACAAAAGAAACAAAACAAATAAACAAACAAAAAACAAAACCAGTAGCCCTCCTGTATATGAAAAACAAAAGGGCCAAGAAAGAAATTAGGGAAACACAATAATCACTAACATAAAGTACCTTGGTGTGACTCTAATGAAGCAAGTGAAAGACCTGTTTGAAAAAAAAAAAAAAACAAAACACTTCAAATCTCTGAAGAAAGAAATTGAAGAAGGTATCAGAAGATGGAAAGATCTCCAGTGCTCATGGATCAGTAGGATTAACACAGTGAAATGGCCATCCTGCCAAAAGCACTCTACAGATTCAATGCAATTCCCATTGAAATATCAACACAATTCTTTACAGATTTTGAAAGAATAATTCTCAACTTCATATGGAAAAACAAAACCCCCAAAATTGCCAAAACAATCCTGAATAACAGCAAATCATCTGGAGGTATCTCCATCCCTGACCTCCAGCTGTACTACAGAACAATAGTAATAAAAATTGCATGGTACTGACATAGAAGCAGAATGGTGGATCAATGGAATCAAAGACCCAGAAATAAAACCACACACCTACAGATACTTGATTTTTGACAAAGAAGCCAAAACCATTCAATAGAAAAAAGACAGTATTTTCAACAGATGATGCTGGTCTAACTTGATGTCTACCTGTAGAAAAATAAAAATAGATCCATATTTATCACTCTGCACAAAACTAAAGTCCAAGTGGATCAAAGATCTCAACATAAAACCAGATACATTAAATCGGTTAGAAGAAAAAGTGGGGAAGAGCCTAGACCTCTTTGGCACAGGAGACAACTCCCTGAATAGAACACCAACACAGGCTCTAAGATTAACAATTAAATGGGACCTCATGAAACTAAAAAGCTTCTGTAAAGCAAAGTACACTGTCATTAGAACAAAATGACAGCCTACAGATTGGGAAAGGATCTTCACCAACCCTATATCTGACAGAGCGCTAATATCCAGAATATATAAAGAACTCAAGAAGTGAAGAAGCAACAAATCAAGTAATCCAATTAAAAATGGGGTACAGAGCTAAACAGAGATCTCTCTAAAGGAATATAGAATGGCAGAGAAACATTTAAAGAAATTCTCAAAGTCCTTAGTCATTGTAAATGCAAACCAAAATGACCCTGACATTTTACCTTACATCCATCAGAATGGCTAAGTTCAAAAACTTAAGTGACAACACATGCTGGAGAGGTTGTGGAGAAAGGGGTACCCTCCTCCATTGCTGGTGGGAATGTAAACTTGTACAACCACTTTGGAAATCAATCTGGCACTTTCTCAGACAATTAGGAATAGCACTTCCTCAAGATCCAGCTATACGACTCCTAGGCATATACCCAAAAGATGCTCAAGTACACAACAAGGACATTTGCTCAACCATGTTTGTAGCAGCTTTATTTGTAATAGCCAAAACCTGGAAACAACCCAGATGTCCCTCAATGGAAGAATGGATACAGAAATTGTGGTACATTTACACGATGCGATACTACTCAACAATTAAAAGCAAGGAAATCATGAAATTTGCAAGCAAATGGTAGGATCTAGAAAAGATCTTCCTGAGTGAGATATCCCAGAAGCAGAAAGACACACAGGGAATATACTCATTTATAAGTGGATATTGGACATATAATATAAGATAAACATTCTAAAATCTGTGCACCTAAAGAACCTAAGCAAGAAAGAAGACCCTGGGTAAGATGATCAATCGTCACTCAGAAAGACAAATGGGATGGGCATTGGAAGAGGGAGAAAACAGGAAACAGGACAGGAGCCTCTGAAAAGCTCTACCCATCAGTGTATCAAAGTAGATGCTGTGGGATACTTTGGGGAGAGTGCAGGGAATCTTTTTTTCTTTTTTTTAATTTTTATTTTTTTTAATATTAGTTACAGTTTGTTAACTTTGTATCCCTGCTGTATCCCACTCCCTCTTTCCCTCCCAATCCCACCCTCCCACCCCCATCTCTTCCCTGCCCCTTTCTAAGTCCACTGATAAGGGAGAACCTCTTCCCCTTACATCTGATACTGGTTTATCAGGTGTCTTCAGGACTGGCTACAAAGTCCTCCTCTGTGGCCTAGCAAGGCTGTTCCTCCCTGGGGGTGGGGTAGGGAGGTCAAAGAGCCCACTATTCCCTTAGATAGTTCAGCTGGTAGAGCAGAGGACTGTAGTTGTGAGTGCAGAGAATATTGTGAAAGAAATGGGAGATAGAAAGACCTGGAGGAGACAGGAGCTGCACAAGGAGAGCAACAGAACTAAAAAATCTGGGCACAGGGCTCTTTTCTGAGATTGATACTCCAAACAAGGATCATGCATGGAGATAACCTAGAACCTCTGCAAAGATGTAGCCCATGGCAGTTCAGTGTCCAAGTGGGTACCCTAGTAAGGGGAACAGGGACTGTCTCTGACATGAACTCAGTGGCTGACTCTTTGATCACCTCCCCCTGAGGGGTGTGCAGCCATACCAGGCCACAGAGGAAGGATAATGCAGCCACTCCCAATAAGACCTTATAGACTAGGATCAGAAGGAAGAGGAGGAGGACCTCCCTATCAGTGGACTGGGCAAGAGGCATGGGTGGAGAATGAGAGAGAGGATGAGATTGGGAGGGGCTGAGGGAGAGGGCTACAGCTAGGATACAAAGTGAATAAACTGTAATTAATAAAAAATTTAAAAAGTTGACAGGTTTTTTTTTTTTTTTTAAATGCATAGGGTTAGTTTTAGGATTATGGTTAGGGATAGGTTTAGGGTTAGGGTTATAGTTAGGGATAGATTTAGGAATAAGGTTAGGTTTAGGTGTTAGGGATATGGTTAGGGTTAGATATCGGGTTAGGGATAGGGTAAGGTTAAGGTTAGGTTTAGTGTTAGTGTTAGGGTTCCTGTTAGTGTTAGTGTTAGGTTTAAGGTTAAGGATAGAATTAGGGTTAGGGTTAAGTTTAGGGATAGCATTAGGAATCCTGTTAGGCTTAGGTTTAGGGTTAGGTTAAGGGATTGGGGTTTGGATTAGACTTAGTGTTAGGGAGAAAGTTAGGTTTAGGTTTAGAGTTCTGGGTTAGGGTTATGGTTATTTGGAGTTAGCCTTAGGTTAATGGTTAGGATTAGGGTTAAGTTTAGGGTTAGGGTTCCAGCAAGGGTTATGGTTATGGTTAGGTTTAGGTTTAGAGTTCCTGTTAGGGTTAGTGTTAGGTTTAAGGTTAGGGATATGGTTAGGATTAGGGTTTGGGTCAGGGTCAGGGTCTGGGTTAGGTTTAGGGTTAGGGTTAGAGTAGGGTCAGGTTTACAGTTAAAGATAGTGTTAACGTTAGGGTTTGGTTTAGGGAGAGGGTTAGGGTCAGGTTTAGGATTAGGGTTAGAGATAGTGGTAGAGTTCCAGTTAGGGTTAAGGTTAGTTTTAGGGATAGGGTTGGCCTTAGGGTTATGGTTAGGGATAGGTTTAGGGTTAGGGTTAGGGATATGGTTAAGTTTAGGTTTCAGGTTAGGGTTAAAGTTAGGATTAGGTGTTAGGGATAAGGTTAAGGTTAGACTTAGGATTAGGGAAGGGTTAGGGAAAGGGCTAGGGTAAGGTTTAGTGTTGGGAATAGGGGTCCTGTTAGGGTTAGTGTTAGGTTTAAGGTTAGGATAGGGTTAGGGTTAGGGTTAGGTTTAGTGTTATGGTTATGGTTATATGGATTGCATTAAGGTTCTGGTTAGGATTACGGATAGGGTTAAGGTTAGGGTTACAATTAGGGTTAAATTTAAGGAGAGGGTTAGGTTTAGGTTTAGGGTTAGTATTTATGTTAGGAGTAGGGTTAGGAATAGGGTGAGAGTAAGGGTTAGTCTTAGTGTTAGGGTTAGGGTTATGAAATGGTTAAGATTATGTTTCCATTTAGGGATAGGTTTAGGATTAGGCTTAGAATTAGGGTTGGGAATAGGGTGAGTGTTAGGGATAGTGTTAGGGTTAGGTTTAGGGCTAGGTTTAGGTTTAGGGATAGGGTTAGAGTTAAGGTTCTAGTTAGGGTTAGGGATAGGGTTAAGATTACTCTATGGTTAGGTTTATGGTTACATTTATGGTTAGGGTTTGGTTTATAGTTCTGGGTGGGGTTAGGGTTCCAGTTAGGGTTAAGGTTCAGGTTAGTTTTAGGGATATGGCAAGCATTGTGGTCAAGGTCAGGGTCAGGGTTTGGTTTAGGCTCAGGTTTTGGCATAGGGTGAATGTTAGGGTTAGGTTTACTATTAGTGTTAGGATTAGGGTTAGGGTTAGTGTTATGCTTAAGGATGGTGATAGTTTTCCAGTTAGGGTTAGGGTTAGTGTTAGTGTTAGGGTAATTGTTATGGTTGGGATAGGGTTTAGAGTTAGGGTAAGGCTCAGGCTTAGATTATGGTTTAGGGTTAGATTTAGGCTTGAGGTTAGGGTTCTGGTTAGGGTTAGTTTTATGGTTAGGGATGGGCTTCGGGTTGCAGTTACAGTTAGGGTTAGGATGAGGTTTAGGTTTAGGTTTCCAGTTAGAATTAGGGTTAGTGATTGTTATTAATTAAAAGTAAGAAGCAGCAGGGGGACAACTGATACTCTCTGTGAGAGGTTTATTAGGGGGGTATGGAGGAAGTGGGTAGCAGGACATGGTGGGGGAAGAGAGGGAGAAAGGGAAGGAAAAAGGGGGGTGCCCCAAGAGAAAGAAAGAGAAGAGAGAGAAGAGTGTAAAGAGAGTAAGAGTAAGAGAGGGACGACGTGTTGGATCGGCCCTTTTAAGGGGGCACGATAACCACGCCTTCCAGGTGTGGCCACCTGGCTGGCAACATATGATGACATCATAGGTTGCTGGGTAACCCAGAAGCAGGTTGTGTTCCAATAAGGTAAGTTAAAGTATATGACTTTAGGCTCATTGGAAGCAGCTCTTGGTTGTCATATAAGAAGTTGAGAGAGAGAAGAATTATAGCAACAAAATGATCAGATTGCAAGGTCAAGAATAAGGGAAGTCTCTGCCCTGGAAAATTTAGGGTAGAGGGTTGTCAACAGAGAGAGTTGCCAGCCATGCAAGGAACTGGGGAACGCTGGGAGAACCTGGAGCTGTTTGTCCTGGTCCTGAAGCACACCACTTTAGCCTTTTGTTAACAACAAGTGAATAACGGGCATAGATTCTCTTCTTGGCCAGGGACCGGGGTGTGGTGCCCAGTGAGGCATGGCTGGAGCACGACAGTTTGCCTAGCGCTAGGTCTTCCCATGAGAGAGAGGGGGAGTAGGAACCGTGTGCAAGAGGGGACCTTCCCATGAGCGAGCAAGGGGGGGAAGGAACCGTAGAGAGGGGGCGTACTGCCCAAGGGAGAGTGTGGCCCTAAGTTGGAGGTCAGCATAGAGGGTCAAACCTAGACAGTTAAGGCTACGGCTGGGGGGGGGGTGTCCCTCCATCTCAAAAGATAGTAGGAAGTTGCCAGAGCTCTGTGGTCAAGCTTCCCCTACCAAGAAAGGCATTTATGCTGAGAAAATGGAGTGAACTCACCAATTTAGCCAGTGGTTGCATGCAGTAAACAGCAGTCTGGTAGCCAGAAAAGGAAGTCCCAAAAACAGGGAGAGGGGAGGAGTCCCACCTTTTGAGATAGGCAATAAGTGCAGTACTTATCTGGAGTCCAATTGACCTGAGAGGTGGATGTAGGTGGACTTTCTGCAGCTTACAAGAATTACTTTTAAGTTTTAAGAAGGAGATAAAACTTTAGACATGTTAGTATCACAATTGTATTCTGCATTGAGAAAAAGGCAGTAGACATACATATTTGTGTTAATAGCATAAGAATTTTTTAAGGTGAACTCTGAAAAGGCAAAAGCCTTTTATGAAGTAAAAGGGAAACTCATTTGATCTTAACCTTTAGTATAAGCATATACATTATGGAGGCATACAATCTTGAGCTTAGGTCCATAATAGTGGAATAGTGGAATAGTGGAATGTTTTTGTATCAGAGTTAGATTAATAAATTAGAGCCCTATTAATAAAGGTCAAAACTCTGGACAGTCAATACAACAGTAGCATAACAACGGGAAGAAATATTAAGCCTTTTTACCTATTTAAGATACTTTAAATTACCTTAGACCTTGTAACCTTTATAATTTGCATTTATCAACCTTAAAACATTTTTCTTTAGACCCTCAAACATTTATAAGTTGCATTAACAACCTTAAGACACATTTTTAGACTCTCAAACATATATAACTTGTATTTACTAACCTTAAGACATCTCTCACATGTGTTTTTTGAGACGGACCTTTGTATTTAGTTATTTATCATGAGACATAGTTGAAACTGCTATGAACATTTGTTGTCCTTTAGCTAAAGGGATAGAAAAAGATTTCATTTAGGTCTGTTTCTTGAGTCTGGACTGTGTCTAGGCCTGAAAATAGCAGCCCTAGGACTTAGGCTTAAGGCCTGGTTCTCCTGAATATGAAGAGAGCTGGGAAGGCACCTGAAGTCTCCCAACACAGAAGTTGGCAATATGTTCGTGGGACCTCATTCTGAGGTAAAAAACAGACCTGTGAGAGAGCTGTGGAGGTTGCTAAGTCAGGGAGCCACCTGTCCTCCACCAGGCCAACAAGCTAGAAGGCTGGAAGTGTCTGTGCTCTTGTGCTGGTTGAACCTCCATGGCTGGGCACAGAGGACAAGCCTGCTTGGGAGCATTTTGACTTCCAGAGGCCAGTTTGCCAGCCGCCAGATTTGGCATGTTGCAGCAGCAGGACCAGCATCCACTTTGGCTGCATATCAAAATGTCACCTGGCAGAACGGACTTTTTGGCTATGCAAACCTCTTGCAGGAACACCAGCAGTCTCAGCGCAACTAGGTCTTAGAGCCCTTCAGGATGGCTCACTATTTTTACCAACTCCTATATGGTGACTCAATGACCATCCTCAGCTGCTTATTAAAAATTGCAGTGAGACCATGTTTGCATCTGCGGGACTATAAATCTGTATCTTATGAAATGACTATTAACCTGCATTTGTTAACCAGTAAATATCAACCAGGACTTTAAGTTTTGTCCTTGCTAAGTTAGAATCTTAACAGTCATGAATATAATTTATTAAAGTGAGAGCACAAGATTTTTTGTATGATTTATATATATGTTTATAGCTTGTAATAGTCTACGGCTATACTATAGATTAATAACATAATTTTAAGAGAACAAGACAAAGCTTACATTAACCTTTTGATAGCAAAGATATATTAAATTGACCCAGTTTTAATATAAATATATTTTTAAAAAAATTATAGATCTTAATTTAGAATATTGGTAAACAACTTGTACATAATAAGGAACTCTTGAACTATAAGTTTAAAACCAAAAATTTAGCAGAACAGCATAAACCAAATTTAAAATTAACCAAGCATATTTTAACCTTTTGATAGTAGAGATGTAGCAAATTGACCCAGTTTTAACATAAATAAATACCTGTAAAATTAATAGATCTTAATTTAGAATATTGATAAACAATTTGTATGTAATAATGAACCCCTGAGCAGAACAGTATAAAGCAATTTAAAAATTATATTTGAGTAACATATAGTAGGAGACAGTGACAGTCTTATATTTTAAACCAACTTAATTTGAATAGATATTTGTAACTTTGAAATTTGATTATTATATAAAATTTATTTTGAAGCAGGGTTGAATCATCAGATAGTAAAATGTAACTTTGAGTTTTTATAAAAATCCATACCAACTTAAAATGAGACTCTTAAAATAAGAGTAGAGTGTAAAGAAATCAGGAAGAGGCAGCTTGAAAATAGTCAGAAGATATAGAAATCAGGAAGAGAGAGCTTGGAAATAGTCAGAAACACAGTTTGTTTTGGCTCGCCACCCCCAGGGGACCCGGGTAGAGCTGGCTACCCTCTTACCAAACCGCGCCACTGCAGACAGCGGGGGTGCGCGCGCCTGCAGCCTTGCCAAGTCCCTCCGGGGCTGCACTGGGCATCTCCAGTTGCTGACCAGAATTGGACCTGCATCGCTGTGCCTCTCAGCGACGCAGCCACCCGCCGCAGGACAGGGACCCAAGCCTGGGGAGAGGGGAAGCAGCTCGGGAAATTAGAGAGGACCAAGCGGCTTCGAGACCATGGCCCCAGGGGGTCCGTGCACAAACTGATGGTTATAGCTGGGGCTCGGTGTTTGGGGATAGAGTAGAGAAAATTGGTTGTAACCATCCTGTCCCGGCAACGCACCAATGTTATTAATGAAAAATAAGAAGCAGCAGGGGGACAACCGATACTCTCTGTGAGAGGTTTATTAGGGGGTTTATTAGGAAGTGGGTTTATTAGGTTTATTAGGAAGTGGGTTTATTAGTTTATTAGGAAGTGGGTTTATTAGGTTTATTAGGAAGTGGGTAGCGGGACATGGTGGGGGAAGAGAGGGGAAAAGGGAAGGGGAAAGGGGGCGCAGAGAGAGAGAGAGAGAGAGAGAGAGAGAAGAAAGAGTGTAAAGAGAGAGTGTAAGAGAGAGAGCACGTGACGAGGTGGGCCCTTTTAAGGGGGCACAGTAACCATGCCTTCCAGGTGTGGCCACCTGACTGGCGACACATGATGATGTCATAGGTTGCTGGGTAACACAGGAGCAGGTTGTGTTCCAAAATACTAACAGTGATAGGTTTAGGTTTCCATTTAGGGATAGGGATACTCTTAGAGTTAGAAATAGGGTTAGGGTTATGATTAGGGTTAGGTTTAGGTTTAGGGTTAGCATTAGCATTAAAGTTTGTGATAGTTAAAATGAGGATTAATGTTAGAGTTAGATTTAGGGATAGTATTAGGATTCCAGTTAGGGTTAGATTTAGGGTTAAGGTTAGTGTTAGGGTGAGGATTAGGGTTTGCATTAAGGTTAGGTTTAGGGTTAGGGTTAGTGTTAGTGATAGAGTTAGTGTTAGGGTTAGGGTTAATGCTTTGGTTAGGGATATGGTTAGGGTTCTGGTTAGGTTTAGGCTTAGGTTTAGAAATAGGTTTAAGGTTATGGTTAGAGATAGGGTTAGGTTTCCAGTTAGGGTTTGGGCTAGTTTTAGAGTTAGGGATAGGGTTAAGGTTAAATAGTATTAGGTTTAGGATGAGGTTTAGGGTTAGTATTTTAGGATGAGGGTTATGGTTATGGTTATGGTTATGTTTAGGGATACAGATAGGGATAGGGATAGGCTTAGGGTTTGGTTAGAGTAATGGTTAGGGTTAGGTATAGGTTGTTAAGTTTTCATTTAGGGACAATGTTAAGGTTAGTGTTAGTATTAGGGTTAGTGTTAGTGTTAGGGATAGGGTTAGGGTTAGGGTTGTTAGATTTAGGGATAGTTTAATGGTTCCTGTTTGGTTACAGTTAGTGTAGGGTTAGGCTTAGGCTTTGGGTTAAGGTTAGGGTTATGTATAGGCTTATGGTTAAGGTTACTACTAGGGGTAGGGATAGGGTTATTTTTCTATTTAGAGTTAGGGATACTGTTAAGGTTAGTGTTAGGGTCAGCTTTGGGTTCTGGTTCTGGTTAGGTTTAGTGTTAGGAATAAGGTTAGGGTTAGGAGTAGATTTCTGGTTAGTTTTTGGATGAGGGTTAGGGTTAAGGTTAGGTTTAGGGTTAAGTTTAGGTTTAGGTTATTGTTATTCTGGTTAGGTTTCAGGTTAGGGTTAGGGTGAGGGTTACATTTAAGGTTAGGGCTAGGGTTAAGTTTTGGTTTAGAGTTCTGCATAGGATTAGGGTTCTGGTTAGGGTTAGGTTTAAAGTTAGGTTTAGTGGTAGTGTTAGGTTTAGGGTTATAGTTATGGTTAGGGTTAGTGTTTTGTTTAGGCTCATGTTTCGGCATGGGGTTAGGGTTATGTTTAGGGTTACAGTTAGTGTTAGGATTAGGGTAAGAGTTCCAGTTAGGTTTAGGGTTAGTGTTGTTCTAAATATAAGGTAGGGTTCCAGTTAGGATTACGGTTTGGGTTAGGGTTAGGTTAAGGTTTAGGCTTCTGGTTAGGGTTAGGGTTAGGGTTATGATCAAGTGAGGGTAAAACTTAGGTTTAGGGTCAAAGTTCGGGTTCACATTAAGGTTAGGCTTAGGTTTATTTTTTATGATATGTTTAATGTTAGGGTTCTAGTTAGGGTTAGGTTAAAGTTTAGGTTTAGTGATAAGGATAGAGCTAAGGTTAGGGTTAAGGTTAGGGTAAGGGTTAGGGTTAGAGTTAGGGTTAGGATTCTGGTTAGGGTGAGCATTAGGGTTAGGGATAGGGATAAGATTAGGGTTAGTGTTAGGTTTAGGTTTTAGGTTAGGGTTAGGATGGGGTTAGGATTAGGAATATGGATAGGATTAGTGTGAAGTTTGGTGTTATGGGTAGAGTTAGTGTAAGGGTTAGTGTTAGATTTAGTATTAGGGTCAGGATCAGTTTTAGGATTAGATTTAGGGATAAAGTTAGGATCATGATTAAGTTTAGGTTTAGGGTTGGGATCAGGGTCTGTGTTAGGTGTATGGTTAGGGTTAGGGTTAATGTTAGGGTTAGGCTTCCTGCTAGGTTAGGGCTAGGGTTAGGGTTAGGCTTATGGTTAGGGATAGTGTTAGCATTCCATTTAGGGTTAGGACAAGGGTTAAGGTTATGGATGCGTTTAGGTTTAGATTTAGAGAAAGGGTTAGGATTATGCTTAGGGTTAGGATTCCAGCTAGGGTTCAGGTTAGGGTTAAGATTAGGTTTATGGTTAGCTTTAGTGATAAAAATAGGGTTATGGTCAGAATTAGGGATAGGGTTATGGTTAGAGTTAGGAGATAGGGTTAGGGTCACAGTTAGTGTTAGGGATAGTGTTAGAGTTCAGGTTATGATTTGATTAGTGTTAGGATTAGAGTGTTAGGGTTAGGATTAGGTTTAGGGTTTAGTGTTAGTGTTATGGTAATGGTGATTAGGTTTAGTGTTAGGGTTAGGTTTAGAGTTAGGGTTAGGGTTAGATTTAGAGTTAGCATTACGATTATGGGTAGGTTTAGGCATAGTATTAGGGTTGGGGTTAAGTTTAGGTTAATGTTAGGGCTAGGTTTAAAGTTAGGGTTAGGATAAGGGTTAGTGTTAGGATGAGGGTCAGGGTTTGGTTTAGGGTTATGGTTATGGTTAGGGTCACTGTTAGGGTTAGGGATAGGGTTAGGAATACTGACAGGGTTAAAGTTGAGGTTAGGATTATTTTTAGGGTTAGGGATAGGTTTACAGTAAGAGGGTTAGGATTAGGGTTAAGATTAAGGTTAGAGTTAGGCTTCCAGTTAAGGTTAGTCTTAGGGTTAGGGTTACAGATAGGGTTAGTATTAAGTTTAGGGTTAGTGATAGGGATAGGGTCACTTTTAAGGTCTAGATTATTGGTAGGGTAATGGTCAAGGTTAGGGTGTGGTTTGGGGTTTGGGTTTGGGTTAGTGTTAGGGTTAGGATTAGGGATACGGTTTAGGGTTAGACATAGGCTTAAGTTTAGGATTAGGGTTAGGGTTAGGGTTAGAGTTAAGGTTAGGGTTCCCATTAGGGTTAAGGTTAGGGTCAGGTTAATGTCAGGTTTATGGTTAGGGTTAGTATTAGGGATAGAGGTTTGGTTCTGGTTAGGGTTAGGGTTATGTTTATGGTTAAGGGTACAAATATGGTTAGGATTAGGATCAGGGTCAGGATCAGGGTTAGGGTTAGTGTAATGTTTAGAGTTCGGATCAGGGTAAGGGTTAGGTTTTAGTGTTACGTTTAGGGTTAAGGTTAGGGATAGGATTAAGTTTAGGGTTCGGGTTCGGGTTAGGTTTAGAGTTAGGGTTAGGGATAGGTTCAAGGTTAAGGTTTGGGTTACAGTTAGAGTTATTGTTAGTTTAGGGGTAGGATTAGGTTTAGGGTTAGTGTTAGGGATAGGCATAGTGTTTATGGTTAGGGTTACGTTTAGGGTTATGTTAGGCTTAGGTTTAATGAAAGGGTTAAAATCTGGTACAACCACTTTGGAAGTCAATCTGGCGCTTTCTCAGACAATTAGGAATAGAGCTTCCTCAAGACCCAGCTATACCACTGCTAGGCATATACCCAAAATTTGCTCAAGTACACAATAAGGACATTTGCTCAACCATGTTTGTAGCAGCTTTATTTGTAATAGCCAGAACCTGGAAACAACCCAGATGTCCATCAACGGAGGAATGGATACAGAAATTGTGGTATTTCTACACAATGGAATACTACTCAGCAATCAAAAAGGAGGAAATCATGAAATTTGCAGGCAAATGGTGGGATCTAGAAAAGATCATTCTGAGTGAAGTATCCCAGAAGGAGAAAGACAAACATGGAATATACTCGCTTATATAGACCTAAAAGATAGGATAAACATAATGAAATCTATACACCTAAAGAAGATAAAAAAGAAAGCAGACATGGGGTATGATGATCAATCCTCATTTAGAAAGACAAATGGGATATGCATTGAATGTATGACAGCAGTCTACCGCAGAAAGCATCTGAAAGACTCTACCTAGCAGTGCTCCAAAATAGACACTAAGACTCACAACCAAACCTTCGGCAGAGTGCAGGGAATCATATGAAAGAAGGGGAGTTTGATGTGGAAAGGATAGGAGCTCCCCAAGGACCAAACGTATCTGAGCACAGGGTCTTTTCTGAAATGGACACTCAACCAAAGTCCATGAGAGGATAAAACCTAGAACCTTTGCTTGGATGTGACCCGTGATAGCTCAGTAATCAATTGGTTTCCCATAGTAAGGGGAACAAGGACTATTTCTGACAGAAACTCAATGACTGGTTCTTTGACCTCCCCACCTCCCAAGGGAGGAGCAGTACTGTTAGGCCACAGAGGAGGACTCTGCAGCCAGTCCGGAAAATACCTGACAAAAGCGAGTCATATGAAAGGGGAGGAGGTCCTCCCCTATTAGTGGACTTGGAAAGGGGCAGGGAGGAGATGAGGGAGGGAGGGTGGGATTGGGGAGGGAATGAGGGATACAGCTGGGACACAGAATTAACAAAATATAACTAATGAGAAAAATAAAATTATGGAAAAAAAAGTAAGGGTTAGTATTATGTTTAGAATTAGGGTTAAGGTACGGTAAGTGTTATGGTTAGGGTAATGATTATAGTTAGGGTTAGGATGAGGTTTAAGTTTAGGGTTAGGGTTAAGGTTAGTGTAAAGTTTAGGGATAGAGATAAGGTTAATGTTAAGCATAGGGTTAGGGTTAGAATGTGGTTTAAGGTTTAGAGTTAAGATTAGGTTTAGGGTTAGGAATTTAGGGTGAGATTTATGGTTATGGTTAGGTTTAGCATTAGGAATAGGTAAAGAGTTCAGGTTAGGGTTAAGGATAGGTTTGGGGTTAGGGATAGGGTTAGGGTTAGGGTTAAGCTTAGAGTTCATGATAGAGTTAGTGTCATGGGTTAGGGACAACATTAGTGTTAAAGTTAGGGGTTGGTTTAGGATTAGGGTTAAATATAGGGTTAGGGTCAGGGTTAAAGTTAGTGTCAGTGTTACAATGAAGGTTAGGGTTACATTTAGGGTAGGGTTAAGGTTAAGGTTAGGTTTAGGGAAGGGTTAGGATTGAGTTTAGGTTCAGGTGTCAGCATAGAGTTAGGGTTTACGAATTGGGTTACAGTTAGTGTTAAGGATAGGGTTATGGTTCCTGGTAGGTTTAGCATTACAGTTAGTGTTATGGTTAAGGATGGGGTTAGGTTTCTAGTTGGGGTTAGGGTTCTGGTTAGGGTGAGGTTTAGGGTTATGGTTAGAGTTAGGGTTAGGGTTTGGTCTAGTGATAGAATCAGGGTTAGGTTTAAGGTTATGTGTAGAGTTAGGGTTCCAGTTAGCATTAGGTTTAGGTTTAGGTTTAGGGTTAGGGTTAGTGTTAGGTTCAGTCTTAGGGTTAGTGTTTTGTTTAGGGATATGTTTAGGGTTAGGGTTGTGGTTAGAGTTAGGGATAGGTTTAGGATTAGGGTTAAGGTTAATATTATGGATAGTGTTAGGGTTATGTTTAGGTTTAGGGATAGGGTTAGTGATAGGGTTGGTATTATGGGTTAAGGATAGAATTAGGGTTATGGTTAGGGATAAGGTTAGTGTTTGGGATAGGGTCAGGTTAAGTGTAGGTTTAGGTTTAGGATTAGGGCTAGCTTAGGTTTTGGGTAGGTTTAGGAGTTAGTGTTAGAGTTAGAGTTTCAGATAGGTTTAGGGTTAGGGTTAGATTTAGGGTTAGGGATAGGGTTAAGGTTAGGATTAGAGTTAGGTGTAGAAATAGTTTAATGGTTCCTGTTTGGTTAGGTTTAGTGTTAGGGTTCTGGTTATGGTTAGGGATATTTTATGGGTTAGGCATAAGCTTAGGGTTCTGGTTAGGGTTAAGGATGGACGTATTGTTATGGTTAGTGTTAGGGGTAGGTATATGTTTAGGTTTCCAATTGGAGTTAGGGATACTGTTAGGGTTAGGATTTGGATTACGGTTCTGGTTAGGTTTAGTATTAGGGATAGAATTAGGGTTAGAGCTAGGGATAGGGTTAGGATTGGGGTTAGTTTTATGCATAGTACAAGGATTGTAATTAGGGTTAGTTATATGGTAAATGTTAAGGTTAGTTTTAGGTTCAAGTTTCAGCATAGGATTAGGTTTAGGGTTAAGGATACAGTTAGTGTTAGTGTTTTGTTTAGGGAAAGGGTTAGGGGTCAGGGTTAGGTTTAGGATTAAGGATAGCATTAGGATTATGGTTATGGTTAGGGAGAGGAATTGGGTTAAGGTTAGTGTTAGGGTTAGGGTTATTAGGACTAGGGTTAGGGAGAGTGTTATGGTTATGATTAGGGATAGGGTTAATGTTATGGGTTAGGGTTAGATGTTAGGGTTAGGGTTTGTGTTAGGGATGGGTTAGAGTTAGGGCTGAGGTTAGAGTTTTGGATAGGTTTAAGGTTAGGTTTAGATTTAGGGATAGGGAAAGGGTTACAGTTAGATCTAGGGTTAGTGTTAAGGTTAGGGTTCGGATTAAGTTTAGTGATAGTGTTAGGTTTAGGTTTATGGTTAGGTTTATGATTAAGGAATGATTTAGGTTTAGGGTTTTGGGATAATGTTAGTGTTAGGGTTAGAGTTAGGGATAGGGTTAGGGATACAGTTACATTTATGGTTAGGGTTTTGGTTACTGTTAGGCTTAGAGTTAGATATAGGGTTAGGGTTAGAGTTATGATTATCATTATGGTTAAGTTTATGGTTAGGTTTAGAGTTTGGTTTTTAGTTCTGTGTAGGGTTAGCATTCCTGTTATGGTTAGGGTTAAGGTTAGGTTTAGAGATATGGTTAGAGTTATGGTTATGTTTAGGGTTAGGTTTAGGTTTAGGGTTCTGGTTAGGGTTAGGTTTCATTAGGGTTAGATTTAGGGTTAGGGTTAGGTTTAGGGTGTGGTTACAGTTCTGGGTAAAGTTAGGGTTCTGCTTAGAGTTATTCTTAAGGTTAGATTTAAGGATAGTGTTAGGGTTATATGGTAATGGTTAGGTTTAGGGTTTGGTTCATACTCAGGTTTTGGCATAGGGTTAGGGTTAGGTTTACAGTTACTGGTAGGGTTAGGGTTAAGTTTAGGTTTTAGGGATATGGTAGGGTTATGGTAAAGATAAGTTTAGGTTTCCAGTTAGGGCTAGGATTTGTGTTAAGTTAAAGTTTAGGGTTACAGATAGGATCTGGTCTGGTTAGGGTTAGGTTTAGAGTTAGGATTATACTTAGGGTTAGGGATAAGTTTAGGATACGGTTAAGGTCAGGATTAGGATTAGTGTTAGGTATAGGGTTACAGTTAGGTTTAGGGTTAGGGTCAGGATTATGGTTATGGTTGGTTAGACTAAGGGTTAGGGTTCTGGTTAGTGTTATGGTTAGGGTTAGATTCAGGGTTACTGTTAGGTTTGGTGTTAGAGTTAGGAATTTAGTTTGAGATTTATGATTAGGGTTATGTTTAGGGTTAGGGATAGGCATAGCTTTAAGGTTAGGGTAAGGGGTAGGGGGTGGGTTATTTTTAGGGTTAGAGTTAGTGATATGGTTACAGTTCTGATTATCATTAGGGTTACGTTTAAGCATTAGGGTTAGATTGAGTATAGTGTAAGTGATAAGTTTTAAGGTTAGGGTTAGAGTTAGGGTTAGAAATTTAGGGTGAGAGTTATGATTAGGGTTACTGATAAGGATAAGGATAGGTTTAGGGTTTGGGTTAGGGATAGGGTTGTTCTAGGGTTAGTGTTATGCTAGGGTTAGTGTTAGGGTTGTGCTTGGGTGAGGGTTAGGGTTTTTGATAGGGTTAGGGTTAGTGTTAGGGTTAGGGTTGTTCTAGGATTACATTTAGGGTTAGGGTTTGCTTTGTGCTAGGGTTATGGTTAGAGTTAGGGTTAGGGTTAGGTCTAGGTTTAGGGTTAGATTTAGGCTTAGTGTTGTGCTAGGGTTAGTGTTAGGGTTGTGCTATGTATGATTAGGGTTAGGGTTAGGGTTATAGTTAGGGTTAGGGTTGTGCTTAGGTTACGCTTAGGGTTATGGTTATGCTAGGGTTAGGGTTAAGATTAGGGTTGTGCTATAGTTAAGGTTAGGGTTTGGGTCAGGGTTGGTGTTGTACTAGTGTTAGTGTTAGGGTTAGGGTTAGTGATAGGGTTAGGTTTGTGCTAGGCTTAGGGTTATGGTTAGGGTTATGGGTAGGGTTGTTCTACGGTTAGGGTTAGGGTTTGTGTTGTGCTAGGGTTAGTATTAGGGTTGTGCTTGGGTTAAAGTTAGGTTTAGGGTTAGGGTTCTTGTTAGGATTAGGGTTAAGGTTAGGGTTATTTTTAGGGTTAGGGTTTGCATTGGGATTAGGGTTGTGCTATGGTTAGCGTTAGCATTAGGGTTAGTGTTAGTGTTAGGGTTAAGGTTGTGCTAGGGTTAGTGTTAGGGGTAGGGTTAGGGTGTTGCTAGGGTTAGTGTTAGGGATAGGTTTAGGGTTTAGGTTTAGGGTTGTGCTAGGGTTATGGTTATGGTTAAGGTTAGATTTATGGTTAAGGATAGGTTTAATGTTAGGTTTGTGCTAATGTTAGGATTTGGTCAGGGTTATGGTTTGGTTAGGCTTGTGCTATGATTAGGGTTAGTGTTAGGGTCAGGTTCAGGGTTAGGGTTAGGTTTAGGGTTTTGCTATGGTTAGGGGTAGGGTTAGGGTTAGGTTTAGGGTTGTACTATGGTTATGGTCATGGTTAGAATTAAGGTTAGGGTTAGGGTTAGGATAGTTTTAAAGTTGTGCTAGGGTTAGGGTTATGGGTATGATTATGGTTAGGGTTAAGGTTAGTGTTATGCTAGGGTTAGTGTTATGTTTGTGCTTGGGTTAGGGAACTTGATAGGGTTAGGGTTAGTGTTAGTGTTAGGGTTGTGCTAGGGTTAATGTTAGCATTATGTTTAAGGTTAGGGTTAGGGTTTGGGTTTTGCTAGGGTTAGTGTTAGGAATAGGTTTAGGGTTAGGGTTATGGTTATGCTAGGGTTACAGTTAGGGTTAGGGTAAGTGTTTGCTTTGTGCTAGGGTAGGGTTATGCTATGGTTAGCCTTGTTCTAGGGTTATGCTTTGAGTTAGGGTTAGGGTTAGGTCTAGATTTAGGGTTAGTGTTAGGGTTAGGGTTATGCTATGGTTAGAGTTAGGGATTATGGTTAGGATTATGGTTAGTAAGGTTAGGTTTATGGTTAGGGTTGTGCTAAGATTAAAGTTAGGTTTATGGTTGTGCTAAGGTTAAGGTTAGGGGTAGGTTTGTGCTATGGGTAGGGTTAGGGTTTGGACCAGGTTTAGGGTTGTGCTAGTGTTAGGGTTAGAGTTAAGGTTAGTTTTAGGGATAGGGTTAGGGTTGTTCTAGGCTTAGGGTTATGGTTAGAATTAGCGTTGTTCTAGGGCTAGGGTTAGGTTTAGGGTTAATGTTTTGCCAGGGTTAGTGTTAGGGTTGTCCTTGGGTTAGGGTTAGGATTAGTTTTAGGGATAGGTTTAGAGGTAGGGTTACAGTTAGGTTTAGGGTTAGGGGTTGTGTAAAGGTTTGTGCTAGGGTTATGGTCATGGTTATGGTTATGGTTATGGTTGTGTGAGTGTTAGGTTTAGGGTTGTGCTTGGGTTCGGGTTAAGGGTTAGGGTTAGGGTTTTACTAGGGTTAATGTTAGGGTTGTGCTTGGGTTAAAGTCAGGTTTAGGGTTAGGGTTCTTGTTAGGATTAGGGTTAAGGTTAGGGTTCTTTTTAGGGTTAGGTTTAGGGTTAATGTTAGGGTTAGGGTTGTGATATGGTTAGCATTAGCATTATGGTTAGTGTTAGGGTTAAGATTGTACTAGGGTTATGGTTATGGTTAGGGTTAGGGGTAGTGTTAAGGTTTGTGCTAGAGTTATGGTTATGAGTGGTCCTTGGCTGGAGTATCAGTTTCAGAAAAGACCCATGTGCCCAGACTTTTAGGATCTGTTGCTGTCCTCTCCAGGTCTTATCATCTTCCCACTTTTTTCATAAGATTCCCTGTACTCTGCCCAAAGTTTGGCTATGAGTGTCAACATCTGCCTCAATACCCTGCAGGATAGAGCCTTTCAGAGGCCCTCTGTTGTAGGCTCCTGCTCCCTGTTTTCTCCCTCCTCCGATGTCCATCCTCTTTGTCTTTCTGAGTGTGGACTGAGCATCTTAGCCAGAGTCCTCCTTCCTGATTAGCTTCTTTAGGTGTACATATTTTAGTATGTTCTCAGGTTAGGGTTAGGGTTAATGTGTGCTAGGGTTAGGGTTAGGGTTAGAGTTAGGGTTGTGTTAGGTTTAGGGTTACAGTTAGGGTGAGGGTTAGGGTTAGGGTTACTGTTAGATTTAATCCAGATACCCTGCTATGTGTTCTTTTGTACTTAGTTCACAATGCTGTTGATTGCGTTTCTGTTTTCAACTTGCAAACACTTTCCAGTGCTCTGGTGTATTGTGCTAGAAATAACTTTTCTGTTTTCTGCTCAACTTATTTCAGAAACACTGCTATGTGTTTTTTCGGTACTTAGATCACAAAGCTCTTCTCTGTGTTTCTGTTCTTACCTTAGAAACATGTTATTGTGCTCTTCTATACTTTGCTAGATATCACCTGTCTGTTTTCTTCACAACTTAGTTCTAAGACACTGCCATGTGATTTTCTGTTCTTAGTTCACAATGCTGTTCTTCATGTTTCGGTTCTTTTCTTGGAAACACGTTTATGTGCTTTTCTCTATGTTGCTGGATACCATTGTTTTCTATTCTCATCTGAGTTTAGAAACACTTAGTGTATTAGTGTTAGTGTAAGTGATAGGATTATGGTTATGGTTATGGTTATGGTTAGTGTTTTGCTAGTGTTAGGGTTAGGGTGAGGGTTAGTGTTGTGCTATGGTTATCGTTATGGTTAGGCTTATGTTTGTGTTAGGGTTAGGTTTAGGCTTAGGGTTAGTGTTAGGGATAGGATTAAGGTTACAGTTAGGTTTAGTGTTAGGGTTGTGCTAGGGTTAGGGTTAGGGTTTTGCTAGGGTTAATGTTAGGGTTAGGTTTGTTTTTGGATTAGGGTTAAGGTTAGGGTTATGGTTGTATTAGGGTTAGGGTTAGTGTTGTGCTAGGAATAGGATTAGGGTTAGGGTTGTGCTAGGGTTAGGGTTAGGGTTAATATAGTTATGGTTGTGCAAGGGTTAGTATTAGGGGTTTTAGTGTTGTGGTATGGTTAGGGTTAGGTTTAGAGTTAGGGTTAGGGATAGGGGTAGGGTTGTGCAGGGGATAAAGTTAAGGGTAGGGTTAGGTTTAAGGTTAGGATTTTGTGATAATTTTAGGATTAGGGCTAGGGTCATGGTTAATGTCTTGCTAAGGTTATGATTAGTGTTAGTGTTAGGGTTGTGCTAAAGTTAGGATTAAGGTTAGGGTTGTGCTAGGGTTAGGGTTAAGGGAAGGTTTGTGCTAGGATTAAGGTTAGGGTTGTGCTAGATTTAGGATTAGGGTCAGGGTTAGGGTAAGAGTTAAGGTTAGGGTTAGAGTTAGGGTTGTGCTAGTGTTAGGGTTATTGTTTGTGTTGTGCTAGGGTTAGGATTAGGGATAGGGTTGAGCAAAAGTTAGGGTTATGGTTGTGCTAGCGTTAAGGTTAGGGTTATGATTAGGGTTAGGGTTAAGGTTAGGGTTAGAGTTAGAGTTAGGTTTAGGTTTAGGGTTTAGGATTAGGGTTAGTTTAGGTTTAGGATTAGGGTTGTGCTAGGATTAGGTTTGGGGTTAGGGCTAGGGCTATAGCTAGAGCTATGGCTAGGGCTAGGGTTAGGGCTAAGTTTAGGCTTAGGGTTGTGCTAGGATTAGTGTTAGTGTTAGGGTTAGTGTTGAACACGGGTTAGATTTAAGGATGTGCTAGGGTTAAGGTTAGGGATAGGTTTAAGGTTAGGTTGTGCTAGAGTTAGAGTTAGGTTTACGGTTAGTGTTAAGGGTAGGGTTAGGGTTAGGCTTAGGGTTGTATTAGAGTTAGGCTTAGGGTTAGTGTTAGGGTTAGGGTTAGGGTTGTCCTGGGTAGGGTTATGTTTAGGGCTCAGCAAGGGTTAGGGTTAGGGTTAGGGTTGTGCTAGTGTGAGGGCTGGGGTTAGAGTTAGGGTTAATGTTAAAGTTGTGCTAGGGTTAGGGTGTGCTTTCCATTTCTGTTCTTACCTTGTAAACATATTTCTGCTGCATGTACACCTGCACTCCGGAAGGGGGCACCAGATCTCATTATTGATGGTTGGGAGCCACCATGTCGTTTCTGGGAATCGAACTCAAGACCTCTGGAAAAGCAACCAGTGCTCTTAACCTCTGAGCCAACTCTCCCGCTAACATATTTCTACACTCCTCTACACCATGATAAATACAACTTTTCTGTTTTCTTCACAATTTAGTTCAGAAACACTGTTGCGTGTTTTCTTGTACTTAGTTCACAATCCTGTGCTTTCAGTTTCTGTGCCTACCTTGGAAACACATTTATGTGCTCTTCTCTACTATGCCAGATATGTCAGTTTTCTGTTTTCTTCTCAACTTAGTTCAGAAACACTGTTTCATGTTTTTCTGTACTTAGTTCAAAACACTGTGCTTTCTTTTTCTGTTCTTACTTTGGACACATATTTCTGCACTCTTCTACACCATGATAAATAACAGTTTTCTGTTTTCTTCTCAATTTACTTCAGAAACACTCTTATGTGTTTCCTTGTACTTAGTTCACAACACTGTGCTTTCAGTTTCTGTTCTTACCTTGGAAACACATTCATGTGCTCTTCTCTACTATGCTACATATATCACTATTTTGTTTTCTTCTCAACTTAGTTCAGAAACACTCTTACATGTTTTCCTGTACTTAGTTCACAACGCTGTGCTTTCCATTTTTGTTCTTACCTTGGAAACACTTTTATGTGCAAGTCTCTACTATGCTAGATATATCACTTTTCTGTTTTCTTCTCAACTTAGTTCAGAAAAATTGTTACATGTTTTGCTGAACTTAGTTCATAACACTAGGCTTTCCATTTCTGTTCTTTCCTTGGAAACACATTTACTCTTCTCTACTACACTAGATATCACTTTTCTGTTTTCTTGTCAACTTAGTTCAGAAACACCGTTGCATGTTTTCTTATACTTACTTCATAGAGCTGTGCTTTCAGTTTCTGTTCCTACTTTAGAAAAAAACGTTTCTGTGCTCTTCTCTACTACACTAGATATATCACTATTTTTTTTTCTTCTCAACTTAGTTCAGAAACACTGTTATGTGCTTTCCTGTACTCCATTCACAATGCTGTGTTTCTCTTCTTATGTTGGAAAAACTTTTAGGTGCTCTTCTCTACTACATTAGATACATGACTTTTCTGTGTTCTTCTCAACTGAGTTCAGAAACACTGTTATGTGTTTTCCTGTACTTAGTCCACAACGCTTTGCTTTCAGTTTCTGTTCTTATGTTGGAAACACATTTATGTGCTCTTTTTCACTAGGCTAGATATATCTCTTTTCTGTTTTCTTCTCAACTTAGTTCTGAAACTCTGTTACAGGTTTTCCTGTACTTAGTTCACAATGCTGTGCTTTCAATTTCTGTTCCTACCTTGGAACCATGTTTATGTGCTCTTCTCTAGTATGCTTGATATATCACTTCTCTGTTTTCTTCTCAACTTAGTTCAGAAACACTGTTATGTGTTTTCCTATACTTAATTCACATTGCTGTTCTTTTAGTTTCTGTTCCTACCTTGGAAACACATGTATGTGCTCTTCTTTACTATGCTAGATATATAACTTTTCTGTTTTCTTCTCGACTTAGTTCAGAAACACAGTTCCGTGTTTTCTTATACTTGGATCACAACAATGTGCTTTCAGTTTCTGTTACTAACTTGGAAACACGTTTATGTGCTCTTCTCTATTAAGCTAGATATATCACTATTTTGTTTTCTTCTCAACTTAATTCAGAAACACTATTTTTTTTGCTATAAAATAATTGTTTTATTATTATTTTTTAATGCAGTTTATTCAGGAACCTTGAACAATCCTTGGACCCTGGGGAAAGCCAGCCCACAGCTTAAATAGCCTCTGGGTAGCCAACCCAGGTGTGCCACGTGGGCAATGCAGATAGGTCCACATACATGGAAGCAAGCCAGATCCTCAGCCTTAGCCAAATGTGGAATTGTCAGAAACACTATTACATGTTTTCCTGTACTTAGTTCACAATGCTGTGCTTTCCATTTTTGTTCTTACCTTGGAAACACATTTATGTGCTCTTTTTCACTAGGCTAGATATATCACTTTTCTGATTTCTTCTCAACTTAGTTCAGAAACAGTGCTACTTGTTTTCATGTACTTTTTAAAAAAACTTTTATTTATTACACTTTATTCGCTTTGTATTCCCCTTAACTCCCCTTCCTCCCCTCCCAATCCCACCTTCCCTCCTCCTTCTTCACACATGCCCCTCCCCAAGTCCACTGATAGGTGAGGTCCCCCTCTCCTTCCTTCTGATATTAGTCTATCAGATCTCATCAGGTGTGGCTGCATTGTCATCTTTTGTGACCTGGTTAGGCTCCTCTCCTCTCAGGGAGAGGTGATCAAAGAGCAGGCCAATCAGTTTATGTCAGAGGCAGTCCCTCTTCCCATTACTATGGAATCCACTTGGACACTGAACTGCCATGGGCTACATCTGTGCAGGGGTTCTAGGTTATCTGCATGAATGGTACTTGGTTGGAATATGAGTCTCTGGAAAGACCCCTGTGTTCAAATTTTCTGGTTCTGTTGTTCTCCTTTTGGAGTTCCTGTCCTCTCCAGATCTTACTATTTCCTACTTCTTTCTTACATAAGATTCCATGCACTCTGCCCAACAGTTGGCCATAAGTCTCAGCATCTGCTTTGATAGTCTGCAGGGCAGAGCCTTTCAGAGGCCCTCTGTGGCAGGTTCCTAACTTGTTTCTTGTTTTCTTCTTCTGCTGCTGCTGTCCATCCTCTTTGCCTTTTGGGATGGGGATTGAGCATTTTTAGTCAGGGTCCTCCCTCTTGATTAGTTTCTTTAGATGTACAGATTTTAGTAGGTTTATTCTATATTATATGTCTATATGAATGAGTATATACCGTGTGTGTCTTTCTGCTTCTGGGACAGCTCACTCAGGAAAATCCTTTCCAGTTCTCACCATTTACCTGAAAATTTCATGATTTTCTTATTTTTCATTACTGAGTAATATTCCATTGTGTAGCTGTACCACGATTTCTGCATCCATTTTTCAGTTGAGGGGCATCTGAGCTGTTTCTAGCTTCTGGCTATTACAAATAAAGCTGCTACAAACATGGTTGAGCAAATGTCTTTTTTGTGTACTTGAGCCTCTTTTAGATATATGCCTAGGAGTGGTATGGCTGGATCTTGAGGAAGCGCTATTCCTAGTTGTCTGAGAAAGCGCCAGATTGATTTCCAGAGTGGTTGTACAAGTTTACATTCCCACCAGCAGTGGAGAAGGGTTCCTCTTTCTCCACAACCTCTCCAGCATGTGTTGTCACTTGAGTTTTTGATCTTGGCCATTCTCATGGGTGTAAGGTGAAATCTCAGGGTTGTTTTGATTTGCATTTCCCTAATGGCTAGTGAGGTTGAGCATTTCTTTAAATGCTTTTCTGCCTTTCGATATTCCTCTACAGAGAGTTCTCTTGTCTGTTCCCCATTTTTTAAGTGGATTACTTGGTTTGTTGCTTTTCAGCTTCTTTAGTTCTTTATATATATGGGATATGAGTCCTCTGTCAGATAAAGGGTTGGTGAAGATTCTTTCCCAATCTGTAGGAGGTCGCTTTGTTTTGATGACAGTATCCTTTGCTTTACAGAAGCTTTTCAGTTTCAGGAGGTCCCATTTATTGATTGTTGCTCTTAGAGCTTGTGCTGTTGGTGTTCTGTTCAGGAAGTTCTCTCTTGTACCAATGAGTTCTAAGGTATTCCCCACTTTTTTTTCTAGCCGATTTAATGTGTCTGGTTTTATGTTGAGGTCTTTGATCCACTTGGACTTTAGTTTTGTGCAGGGTGATAAGTATGGATCTATTTGCATTTTTCTACATGTAGACATCCAGTTAGACCAGCACCATATGTTGAAGATGCTACCTTTTTTTCATTGTATGGTTTTGGCATCTTTGTCAAAGATCAGGTGCCCATAAGTGTGTGGGTTTATTTCTGGGTCTTCTGTTTGGTTCCATTGATCCACCATTCTGTTTCTATGCCAGTACCATGCAGTTTTTTATAACTGTTGCTCTATAGTACAACTTAAGATCAGGGATGGAGATACCTCCAGAAGATCTTTTATTGTAGAGGATTATTTTAGCAATTCTGGGTTTCTTGTTATTCCATATGAAGTTGAGAATTTTTTTTCCAGGTCTGTAAAGAATTGTGCTGGTAATTTGATGGGAATTGCATTGAATCTGTAGATTGCTTTTGGTAAGATGGCCATTTTTACTATGTTAATCCTGCCAAGCCATGAGCATGGGAGATCTTTCCATCTTCTGATATCTTCTTCTAATTCTTTCTTCAGAGACTTTTAATTTTTTTCCATACAAGTCTTTGACTTCATTGGTTAGGGTTACTCTGAGGTACTTTATGTCATTTGTGGCTATTTTGAAGGGTGTTGTTTCCCTAATTTCTTTCTCAGCCCTTTTCCCTTTTGTATACAGGAGGGCTACTGATTTTTTTGAGTTAATTTTGTATCCAGCCACTTTGCTGAAGGTGTTTATCAGCTGTAGGAGTTCCCTGGTGGAGTTTTTGTGGTCACTCAGGTATACTATCATATCATCTGCAAATAGTGATAATTTGACTTCTTCTTTTCCAATCTGTATCCCCTTGATCTCCTTCAACTGTCTTATTGCTCTAGCAAGGACTTCCAGCACTATGTTGAAGAGATATGGAGAGAGTGGGCAGCCTTGTCCCTGATTTTAGTGGGATTGCTTTAAGTTTCTCTCTGTTTAGTTTGATGTTGGCTATAGGCTTGCTGTATATCGCCTTTACTATGTTTAGGTATGTGCCTTGTATCCCTGATCTCTCCAATACTTTAAACATGAATGGGTGTTGGATTTTGTCAAAGGCTTTTTCAGCATCTAGGGAGATTATCATGTGGTTTTTTTCTTTCAGTTTGTTAATATGGTGGATCACATTGATGGATTTCCGTATGTTGAACCACCCCTGCATACCTGGGATGAAGCCTACTTGGTCATAGTGGATAATATCTTTGAGGTGTTCTTGGATTCGGTTTGCAAGTATTTTGTTAAGTATTTTTGCATCAATGTTCATAAGGGAGATTGGCCGGAAATTCTCTTTCTTTGTTGAGTCTTTGTGAGGTTTAGGTACCAAGGTGACTGTGGCTTCATAGAATGAGTTTGGTAATGTTCCTCTGTTTCTATTTTGTGGAATAGTTTGAAAAGAATTGGTGTTAGCTCTTCTTTGAAGGTCTGGTAGAATTCTGCGCTGAAGCCATCTGGTCCTGGGCTTTTTTTGGATGGGAGAATTTTGATGACTGCTTCTATTTCTTTGGGGGATATAGGACTATTTAGTTGATTTACCTGGTCCTGATTCAGCTTTGGTAAGTCAAATCGATCAAGAAAATTGTCCATTTCATTTAGATTTTCAAATTTTGTGGCATATAGACTTTTGAAGTAAGTCCTAATGATTGTTTGGATTTCCTCAGTGTCTGTAGTTATGCCCCCCTTTTCATTTCTGATTTTGTTGATTTGGGTGGTGTCTCTCTGCCTTTTAGTTAGCCTGGCTAAGGGTTTGTCGATCTTGTTGATTTTCTCAAAGAACCAGCTCTTGGTTTCATTGATTCTTTGAATTGTTTTATTTGTTTCCAATTGATTGATTTTAGCCCTGAGTTTGATTATTTCCAGCCGTCTACTCCTTCTTGGTGTGTCTGCTTCTTCTTTATCTAGGGTTTTTAAGTGAGCCATTAAGTTGCTTGAATGAGTTGTCTCAAATTTCTTCTTGAAGGCAGTTAGTGCTATGAACTTTCCTCTTAGCACTGCTTTCATTGTGTCCCACAAGTTTGGGTATGTTGTGTCTTCATTTTCATTGAATTCTAGGAAGACTTTAATTTCTTTCTTTCTTTCTTCCCTGACCCAGCTGTCATTAAGTAACAAGTTGTTCAGTTTCCATGTGTGTGTAGGCTTTTTGCTATTTCTGTTATTGTTGAGGTCCAGCTTTATTCCATGGTGATCAGACAAGATACATGGGATTATTTCAATCTTCTTGTATCTGTTGAGGCTTGCTTTGTGACCAACTATGTGGTCTATTTTGGAGAAGGTTCCATGAGGTGCTGAGAAGAAGATAAATTCTTTTGTGTTTGGGTGTAAGGTTCTGTGAATGTCTGTTATGTCCATTTGATTCATGACCTCTGTCAGAGACATTGTTTCTTTGTTTAATTTCTGTTTTGTTGACCTGTCCTTTGTTGAGAGTGGGGTGTTGAAATCTCCCACTATTAATGTGTGGGGATCTATATGTGGTTTAAATTTTATCAATGTTTCTTTAACAAATGTGGGTGCTCTTGTATTTGGGGCATTGATGTTCAGGATTGTGATGTCTTCCTGGTGGGGTTGTGCATTTCTTTAAGGGTTTCTCTGCCATTCGATATTCCTCTATTAAGAATTCTCTGTTTAGTTCTGTTCCTCATTTTTTTAATTGGATTACTTGGTTTGTTGCTCTTCAGCTTCTTTAGTTGTTTATATATAATGAATATTAGCCCTCTGTCAGATAAAGGGTTGGTGAAGATTCTTTCCCAATCTGTAGGCATTCATTTTGTTCTGATGATGCTGTCCTTTGCTTTACAGAAACTTTTCAGTTGCATGAGGTCCCATTTGTTGATTGTTGCTCTTAGAGCTTGTGCTGTTGGTGTTCTGTTCAGGAAGTTCTCTCCTGTACCAATGAGTTCTAGGGTATTCCCCACTTTTTCTTCTAACCGATTTAGTGTGTCTGGTTTTATGTTGAGGTCTTTGATCCACTTGGACTTTAGTTTTGTGCAGGGTGATAAGTATGGATCTATTTGCATTTTTCTACATGTAGTCATCCAATTGGACCAGCACCATGTGTTGAAGATGCTATCTTTTTTCCATTGTATGGTTTTGGCATCTTTGTCAAAGATCAGGTGCCCATAAGTGTGTGGGTTTATTTCTGGGTCTTCTGTTTGGTTCCATTGATCCACCATTCTGTTTCTATGCCAGTACCATGCAGTTTTTTATAACTGTTGCTCTATAGTACAGCTTAAGATCAGGGATGGAGATACCTCCAGAAGATCTTTTATTGTAGAGGATTATTTTAGTAATTCTGGGTTTCTTGCTATTCCATATGAAGTTAAGAATTTTTCTTTCCAGGTCTGTAAAGAATTGTGTTGGTAATTTGATGGGCATTGCATTGAATCTGTAGATTGCTTTTGGTAAGATGGCCATGTTTACTATGTTAATCTTGCCAAGCCATGAGCATGGGAGATCTTTCCATCTTGTGATATCTTCTTCTAATTCTTTTTTTTTCTCAATGCAGTTTATTCAGAAACTTTGAACAATCCTCGGACCCTGGGGAAAGCCAGCCCACAGCTTAAATAGCCTCTGGGTAGCCAACCCAGGCGTGCCACGGGGGCAATGCAGATAGGTCCACATACATGGAAGCAAGCCAGATCTTCAGCCTTAGCCAAATGTGGAATTGTTCGTGACAGAGAGCACTCACCATCGGGAAGGTGGAAGGCGGAAACCAGCTCCATCTTTAAGGCATAGCATTCTGCAGGTCTCTACAGTTCCCCCTTTTTGTTTTAGATGCATCAGGCAAGAGTAGAGGTCTGATCTCTGATATTAGAAATAAATTGGGACTTTGTACCGATGTTCGTTTAGGTGTCATCCACCCAAAGAGCATCAGACCCTTCTGATACCTTTTTCTTAGAGGCGGGACCTGGGGCATCAACCCGCATGCAACCAGACATGCTCTTCTCTGGGTCGAAAGCAGCTGACCCTGAGTGCAGTGCTTAGCCTCGCATCCTGAGTGTAACATTTTAGCTTTTTATGGTATCCAGCCATGCTTGGGGAGAATGTCCTGCTTCAATGGCTGTAAAGGCCTGAATGATCAAGGCTGCATCACACTGTTGTGAGACTCTAATCTTGCATATATACCACAGGCAAACCAAGGAGACCAACACCAGAAGGCCTGCTAACGCTCCCATGCCCGCCCATTCCTTCAGATGATTCATGGCTGCAGCAATCCATGATGATAATCCTGTGGCTAGTCCTGCGTCCACTCTGGTAGAATTTACTGTGACAATGGCCACTCTCAGCTGCTCCATCGTAGTATCGAATTCTCCAGTCCAATTACCTAAAATATAGCTCGACAATTGTTTAGACAGATTTGCAGCACAGAAAAAATTCTCATGTTATATGCTAGTGACTCAAAGTCCAGCATATTTTCATTGACAGCCAAGTTGAGTGATTTGCCACAGGGTATCAATTTGCTCCTGCACAAGGTCAATCCTCTGATTGAACACCATCAAGCTTCCTTTTAGTTGAGCATTAATTCCTTTATGTACAACTAAGGCATGAGCTACATTGGCTAAATGATTGTTCAGGGTCTGAACAGTCTGCCCAGTATGACTCATGGCTAATGCCCCGGTGGTAGCTCCAACAGCTGCCAATGAGATGGTAGTAACAATGGTGGCTGTAGTTCCAAGATCCCTTTTCTGTCTGAAGAGAGTCATAGCGTGAGGGGCATCAATGGGTACAGGCACAGGCACGCAGTGAGGCATGCGAGTAACCAGGGCATACCTAAATTTACTAGCATTCCAGCACTGGGCAAAAAAGCAAGTATCATTACCACAATTACTTGGCTGTATCTGGCTAATAATGAATAAAAATGGGGGATATAGACAAACAGGTGTGGGCTTATAGGAAATATTATGAGAAGCCTTAACCCCCTCGTTGGAACATCCTGTGTCAGTTCTAGAACTAGCAGTGGTGGTGTCCGAGGTCTGAGTAGATTCAGGAGACCATTGCCCCCAGGGGCGAGACGTGCTCCATGCCAATTGACTAACTCCATGTTTTCCTCCACTTTTGAAAGTCATTTAAGGTTCTTAAATTATTTTTTTCCTTTTTTTTAAAATTTTTCATCAATTACACTTTATTCATTCTGCATCCCCCCATAAGCCCCTCCCTCCTCCCCTCCCAATCCCACCCTCCCTCCTCCCTCTGCTTGCATGCCACTCCCCAAGTCCACTAATAGGAGAGGTTCTCCTCTCCTTTCTGATCTTAGTCTGTCAGTTCACATCAAAAGTGGCTGCATTGTCCTCTACTATGGCCTGGTAAAACTGCTCCCCCCCCAGAGGGAGGTGATCAAAGAGCAGGCCAATCAGATTATGTCAGAGGCACTCCCTCTTCACATTACTATGTAACCCAATTGGACTCTGAACTGCCCTGGGCTACATCTGTGCAGGGGTTCTGGGTTATCTCCATGAATAGTCCTTGGTTGGAGTATGAGTCTCTGGGAAGTTCCCTGTGTTCAAATTTTCTTGTTCTGTTGCTCTCCTTGTGGAGACCCTGTCCTCTCCAGCTCTTACTATTTCCCAGTTCTTACCTAAAATTCCATTCAATCTGCCCAACAGTTGCCCATCAGGCTCAGCATCTGCTTTGATAGTCTGAAGGGCAGAGGCTTTCAGAGGCCCTCTGTGATAGGTTCCTAGGTTGTTTCCTGTTTTCTTCTTCTTCTGATGTCCATCCTCTTTGCCTTTCCAGATGGGGATTGGACATTTTAGTTAGGGTCCTCTCTCTTGCTTAGTTTCTTTAGATGCACAGGTTTTAGTGGGTTTGTCCTATGTTGTATGTCTATATGAGTGAGTATATACCATGTGTGTCTTTTTGCTTCTGGGACAACTCACTCAGGATGATCCTTTCCAGATCCCACCATTTACCTGCGAATTTCATGATTTCCTTATTTTTCATTGCTGAGTAATATTCCATTGTGTAGATGTACAACAATTTCTGCATCCATTCTTCAGTTGAGGGGCATCTGGGTTGTTTCCAGCTTCTGGCTATTACAAATAAAGCTTCTACAAACATGGTTGAGCAAATGTCCTTTTTGTGTACTTGAGCCTCTTTTGGATATATGCCCAGTAGTGGTATGGCTGGATCTTGAGGAAGCGCTATTCCTAGTTGTCTGAGAAAGCGCCAGATTGATTTCCAGAGTGGTTGTACAAGTTTACATTCCCACCAGCAGTGGAGAAGGGTTCCCCTTTCTCCACAACCTCTCCAGCATGTGTTGTCACTTGAGTTTTTGATCTTGGCCATTCTCATGGGTGTAAGGTGAAATCTCAGGGTTGTTTTGATTTGCATTTCCCTAATGGCTAGTGAGGTTGAGCATTTCTTTAAGTGCTTCTCTGCCATTCGGTATTCCTCTCCAGAGAATTCTCTGTTTAGCCCTGTTCCCCATTTTTTAAGTGGATTACTTGGTTTGCTGCTTTTCAGCTTGTTTAGTTCTTTATATATACTGGATATGAGTCCTCTGTCAGATAAAGGGTTGGTGAAGATTCTTTCCCAATCTGTAGGAGGTCGCTTTGTTTTGATGATGGTGTCCTTTGCTTTGCAGAAGCTTTTCAGTTTCATGAGGTCCCATTTATTGACTGTTGCTCTTAGAGCCTGTGCTGTTGGTGTTCTGTTCAGGAAGTTTTCCCCTGTACCAATGAGTTCTAGGGTATTTCCCACTTTTTTTTCAAGCCAATTTAGTGTGTCTGGTTTTATGTTGAGGTGTTTGATCCACTTGGACTTCAGTTTTGTGCAGGGTGATAAGTATGGATCTATTTGCATTTTTCTACATGTAGACATCCAGTTAGACCAGCACCATTTGTTGAAGATGCTATCTTTTTTCCATTGTATGGTTTTGGTGTCTTTGTCAAAGATCAGGTGTCCATAAGTGTGTGGGTTTATTTCTGGGTCCTCTGTTCGGTTCCGTTGATCCACCATTCTGTTTCTATGCCAGTACCATGCAGTTTTTAAAACTGTTGCTCTATAGTACAACTTAAGATCAGGGATGGAGATACCTCCAGAAGATCTTTTATTGTAGAGGCTTGTTTTAGCAATTCTGGGTTTCTTGTTATTCCAGATGAAGTTGAGAATTTTTCTTTCCAGGTCTGTAAAGAATTGTGTTGGTAATTTGATGGGAATTGCATTGAATCTGTAGATTGCTTTTGGTAAGATGGCCATGTTTACTATGTTAATCTTGCCAAGCCATGAGCATGGGAGATCTTTCCATCTTCTCATATCTTCTTCTAATTCTTTCTTCAGAGATTTGAAATTTTTTTCATACAAGTCTTTGACTTCCTTGGTTAGGGTTACTCCGAGGTACCTTATGTCATTTGTGGCTATTGTTAAGGGTGTTGTTTACCTAATTTCTTTCTCAGCCCTTTTGTCTTTTGTATACAGGAGGGCTACTGATTTTTTTGAGTTAATTTTGTACCTGGCCACTTTGCTGAAGGTGTTTATCAGCTGTAGGAGTTCCCTGGTAGAGTTTTTGGGGTCACTCACGTATACTATCATATCATCTGCAAATAGTGATAATTTGACTTCTTCCTTTCTAATCTGTTTCCCCTTGATCTCCTTCAACTGTCTTATTGCTCTAGCAAGGACTTCCAGTACTATGTTGAAGAGATATGGAGAGAGTGGGCAGCCTTGTCTTGTCCCTGATTTCAGTGGGATTGCTTTAAGTTTCTCTCTGTTCAGTTTGATGTTGGCTATAGGCTTGCTGTATATCGCCTTTACTATGTTTAGATATGTGCCTTGTATCCCTGATCTCTCCAATACTTTAAACATGAATGGATGTTGGATTTTGTCAAAGGCTTTTTCAGCATCTAGGGAGATTATCATGTGGTTTTTTTCTTTCAGTTTGTTAATATGGTGGATCACATTGATGGATTTCCGTATATTGAACCACCCCTGCATACCTGGGATGAAGCCTACTTGGTCATAGTGGATAATATCTTTGATGTGTTCTTGGATTCGGTTTGCAAGTATTTTGTTAAGTATTTTTGCATCAATGTTCATAAGGGAGATTGGCCAGAAAGTCTCTTTCTTTGTTGAGTCTTTGTGAGGTTTAGGTACCAAGGTGACTGTGGCTTCATAGAATGAATTTGGTAATATTCCTTCTGTTTCTATTTTGTGGAATAGTTTGAAGAGAATTGGTGTTAGCTCTTCTTTGAAGGTCTGTTAGAATTCTGCGCTGAAGCCATCTGGTCCTGGGCTTTTTTTGGATGGGAGACTTTTGATGACCGCTTCTATTTCTTTGGGGGATATAGGACTATTTAGTTGATTTACCTGGTCCTGATTCAGCTTGGTAAGTCAAATCGATCAAGAAAATTGTCCATTTCATTTAGATTTTCAAATTTTGTGGCATATAGACTTTTGAAGTAAGTCCTAATGATTGTTTGGATTTCCTCAGTGTCTGTAGTTATATCCCCCTTTTCATTTCTGATTTTGTTGATTTGGGTGGTGTCTCTCTGCCTTTTAGTTAGCCTGGCTAAGGGTTTGTCGATCTTGTTGATTTTCTCAAAGAACCAGCTCTTGGTTTCATTGATTCTTTGAATTGTTTTATTTGTTTCCAATTGATTGATTTCAGCCCTGAGTTTGATTATTTCCAGCCGTCTACTCCTTCTTGGTGTGTCTGCTTCTTCTTTTTCTAGGGTTTTTAAGTGAGCCATTAGGGTGCTTGAATGAGCTGTCTCGAATTTCTTCTTGAAGGTACTTAGTGCTATGAACTTTCCTCTTAGCACTGCTTTCATTGTGTCCCACAAGTTTGGGTATGTTGTGTCTTCATTTTCTTTGATTTCTAGAAAGACTTTAATTTCTTTCTTTATTTCTTCCCTGACCCAGCTGTCATTTAGTAACAAGTTGTTCAGTTTCCATGTGTGTGTAGGCTTTTTGTTATTTCTGTTATTGTTGAGGTCCAGCTTTATTCCATGGTGATCAGACAAGATACATGGGATTATTTCAATCTTCTTGTATCTGTTGAGGCTTGCTTTATGACCAACTATATGGTCTATTTTGGAGAAGGTTCCATGAGGTGCTGAGAAGAAGGTAAATTCTTTTGTGTTTGGGTGTAATGTTCTGTAAATGTCTGTTATGTCCATTTGATTCATGACCTCTGTCAGAGACATTGTTTCTTTGTTTAATTTCTGTTTTGTTGACCTGTCCTTTGTTGAGAGTGGGGTGTTGAAGTCTCCCACTATTAATGTGTGGGGATCTATATGTGCTTTAAATTTTATCAATGTTTCTTTCACAAATGTGGGTGCCCTTGTATTTGGGGCATAGATGTTCAGGATTGTGATGTCTTCCTGGTGGAATTTTCCCTTGATGAGTATGAAGTGTCCTTCCCCATCTCTTTTGATTAATTTTGGTTGAAAGTCTATATTATCAGATATTAGAATGGCTAATCCTGCTTGCTTCTTGTGTCCGTTTGCTTGGAAAGTCGTCTTCCAACCCTTTACCCTCAGGTAATGTCTATCTTTGTGTCTTAGGTGTGTTTCTTGTATGGAACAGATTGCTGGGTTTAGTTTACGTATCCATTCTGTTAATCTGTGTCTTTTTATTGGAGAGTTGAGTCCGTTGATGTTGAGAGAGATTAATGACCAGTGGCTGTTAGATCTCTTGATTTTGATGTTGGCTGTGGTCATACTGTTGTGTGCTTGGTTGCTTTTTGTTTTTACTGAAGTGAGGTTTTTTATTTCCTGTGTTTTCTTGAATGTAGCTAGCTTTCTTGGGTTGTATTTTCCCTTCCAGTGTCTTCTGTAATGCTGGATTTGTTTGTAGGTATTGTTGAAATTTGTTTTTGTCATTGAATATCTCGTTTTCTCCATCTATGAGGACTGAGAGTTTTGCGGGGTATAGTAGCCTTGGCTGACATCTGTGTTCTCTTAGGGTCTGCATGATATCCATCCAGGCCCTTCTGGCTTTCATAGTCTCTGTTGAAAAGTCAGGTGTGATTCTAATGGGTTTGCCATTATATGTTACTTGGCCTTTTTCCCTTGCAGCTTTTAGTATTTTTTCTTTGTTCTGTATACTTACTGTTTTGATTATTATGTGGCGGGAGGATTTTCTTTTCAGGTCAAATTTGTTGGGTGTTCTGTAGGCCTCATGTATTCTAATTGGCCTCTCCTTTAGCTTGGGGAAATTTCTTCAATAATTTTGTTGAAAATATTTTCTGGGCCTTGGAGAAGGGAGTCTTCTTTTTCCTCTATACCTATTATTCTTAGGTTTTGTCTTTTCATATTGTCTTGCATTTCTTGGATGGTCTGTGTCAGGAATTTTTCGGATTTAACATTTTCTTTGACAGATACATCGATTTCTTCCATTGTATCTTCTATACCTGAGATTCTTTCTTCCATCTCTTGTAGTCTGTTGGTTATGCTTATCTCTGTAGTTCCTGTTTTCTTCCCTAGATTCTTCCTTTCCATTATTTCTTCCATTTGTGTTTTCTTTAATTTTTCCAATTCTATCTTCAGGTCTTGAGTTGTTTTGTTTGCTTCCTTCACCTGTCTGATTGTACTTTCCTGTTTTTCTTTTAGTTCCTTCAACTCTGTTTCTATCATTTCATTCAGTGTTTTAAGCATTTCCTTTCTAAAGGCCATAAACTGTTTGGCTGCAGCTTCCTCTATTTCTTTATGGATGGCAATATTCTGTTTGAGTTTATCTTCCTCTATGTCTTTACGAATCTTATTTGTTTAAGATCTGTTATCATCTTCATGAGCATACTTGTCAGATCATCTTCTTGGATTTCAGTTATGGTGGGGTGTCCAGGGCTACTTGCCCCTGGGTAACTGGGTTCTGGAGATGCCATATTGCTCTGTCTTTTGTTGCTTGAGCTTTTACGCTGGCCTCTACCCATTGTGTTATCTTAGGTGTTTGGGGTTATTTCCTGGTGGTTCCTGGGGATCCTGTGGTGGAGAGAATCCCCTTTGCAGAAAGCTGGTTTTTCCTGAAGGATGTCTTCTCAGGTTTTTGGGTATAGTCCCTGCATGGCTGGTATTTTTTCAGGAGTTGCTCACCTCAGGGATAGAGACCTGAGTGGTAACTGTGGTCTTTGTTAGTCAAGAGGGTTCTCCTCTCACCCAGGGAAGTCCTGAGGTCAGCTGCCCTGTTTCTGGGTTTCTTGTTGCAAATTTAATGATCAGCTGCTGTGACCCAGTTGGACATCAGGCGCACCTCAACTGTTTGTGCTTGTGTCTGGAGCACAGCTGAGTGATGGCGCCTCGGCCCCATTAGACTGCTAGACTTTTTCTAGGGAAGGATTGGGTGATTTAGATCAGTACAGTTTCCTTCCTTCCCCGTGGATTCTCTGGAGACACCGACTCCTAGTGTCTTTTTTTGCCCTGGTGTACACTGCTCAGTGTCCGCCAGCTGGCTGGCCACAGAAATTGCCTGTGCCTGGAGCACAGCTGTATGATGGCGCAGGATGTTCCAACGAGGGGGTTAAGGCTTCTCATAATATTTCCTATAAGCCCACACCTGTTTGTCTATATCCCTCATTTTTATTCATTATTAGCCAGATAGAGCCAAGTAACTGTGGTAATGATACTTGCTTTTTTGCCCAATGCTGGAATGCTAGTAAATTTAGGTATGCCCAGGTTACTCGCATGCCTCACTGGGTGCCTGTGCCCATTGATGCCCCTCAAGCTATGACTCTCTTCAGACAGAAAAGGGATCTTGGAACTACAGCCACCATTGTTACTACCATCTCATTGGCGGCTGTTGGAGCTACCACCAGGGCATTAGACATGAGACATACTAGGCAGACTGCTCAGACCCTGAATAATCATTTAGCCAATGTAGCTCATGCCTTAGTTGTACATAAAGGAATTAATGCTCAACTAAAAGGAAGCTTGATGGTGGTCAATCAGAGGATTGACCTCTTGCAGGAGCAAATTGATACCCTATGGCAAATCGCTCAACGTGGCTGTCAAAGTATGCTGGACTTTGTGTCACTAGCATACAACATGGGAATTTTTCCTGTGCTGCAAATCTGTCTAAACAATTGTCGAGCTATATTTTAGGTAATTGGACTGGAGAATTCGATACTACGATGGAGCAGCTGAGAGTGGCCATTGTCACAGTAAATTCTACCAGAGTGGACGCAGGACTAGCCACAGGATTATCATCATGGATTGCTGCAGCCATGAATCATCTGAAGGAATGGGCGGGCATGGGAGCATTAGCAGGCCTTCTGGTGTTGGTCTCCTTGGTTTGCCTGTGGTATATATGCAAGATTAGAGTCTCACAACAGTGTGATGCAGCCTTGATCATTCAGGCCTTTACAGCCATTGAAGCAGGACATTCTCCCCAAGCATGGCTGGATACCATAAAAAGCTAAAATGTTGCGCTCAGGATGCGAGGCTAAGCACTGCACTCAGGGTCAGCTGCTTTCGACGCAGAGAAGAGCACGTCTGATTGCATGCGGGTTGATGCCCCAGGTCCCGCCTCTGAGAAAAAGGAATCAGAAGGGTCTGATGCTCTTTGGGTGGATGACACCTAAATGAACATCGGTACAAAGTCCCAATTTATTTCTAATATCAGAGATCAGACCTCTACTCTTGCCTGATGCATCTAAAACAAAAAGGGGGAACTGTAGAGACCTGCAGAATGCTATGCCTTAAAGATGGAGCTGGTTTCTGCCTTCCACCTTCCCGATGGTGAGTGCTCTCTGTCACGAACAATTCGACATTTGGCTAAGGCTGAGGATCTGGCTTGCTTCCATGTATGTGGACCTATCTGCATTGCCCCCATGGCGCGCCTGGGTTGGCTACCCAGAGGCTATTTAAGCTGTGGGCTGGCTTTCCCCAGGGTCCGAGGATTGTTCAAGGTTCCTGAATAAACTGCATTGAAAAAAAAAATAAAATAAAAAAAAAGAAATGCAAAGCACAACTTTGTAAACTAATTCACATACGTGTCGCTCGTTCAATTATTATAACAGGAAAACTGAAATGTGATATATCGCACTGTACAGCACAGAAAAAAGTTTCCAAAGGAAGAACAGAAAGGCAAAGGACTACTTTGTAAACTAAATCACATGTGTGTCGCTCGCTCAATTAGGAATACAGGAAAACTGAAAAGTGTTATATCGCATTGTACAGCACATGAATAAGGTTTCATCAAAAGAACAGAAACACAAAGCACAACTTTGTAAACTAATTCACATACGTGTCGCCTGTTCAATTATTATAACAGGAAAACTGAAAAGTGATATAACCCTAACCCTAACCCCACCCTAACCCTAACCCTAACCCTAACCCTACCCTAACCCTAACCCTAACCCTAACCCTGACCCTAAACCTACCCTAAGCTTAAACCTAACCCTAACACTAAACCTACCCTAACCCTAACCCTAACCCTGACCCTAACCCTACCTAACCCTAACCTAACCTTAAACCTAACCCGAACACTAACCCTACCCTAACCCTACCCTAACCCTAACCTTAACCCTAACCCTAACCCTGACACTAACACTACCCTAACCCTAACCCTATCCCTAACCCAAACCCTAACTTGTTCCTAACAGGAATATGTTTCCAACGAAGGAACAGAAATGCAAAGCACTACTTTGTAAAATAAATCACATGTGTGTCCCTCGCTCAATTAGGAATACAGGAAAACTGAAAAGTGTTATCACTCACTGTACGGCAGATAAACAAGTCTCCATTTAACGAACAGAAATGCAAAGCATAACTTTGTAAACTAATTCACATACGTGTCGCTCGTTCAATTAGTATAACAAGAAAACTGAAATGTGATATATCGCACTGTACAGCACAGAAACAAGTTTCCAAAGGAAGAACAGAAACGCAAAGCACTACCTTGTAAACTAAATGACATGTATGTCGCTCGCTCAATTAGGAATACAGGAAAACTTAAAAGTGTTATATCGCATTGTACAGCACAGGAAAAAGTTTCCAAGGGAAGAACAGAAAAGCGAAGCACTACTTTGTCAACTAAATCACATGTGTGTCGCTCGCTCAATTATTATAACAGGAAAACTGAAAAGTGATAACCCTAACCCTAACCATACTCTAACCCTAACCCTAAACCTAACCCTACCCTAACCCTAACCCTAAGCCTAACCATACCCTAACCTTAAACCTAACCCTAACACTAACCCTACCCTAACCCTAACCCTAACCCTAACCCTAACCCTAACCCTGACACTAAGCCTACCCTAACCCTAACCCTATCCCTAACCCAAACCCTAACTTGTTCCTAACAGGAACATGTTTCCAACAAAGGAACAGAAAAGTAAAGCACTACTTTGTAAACTAAATCACATGTGTGTCCCTCGCTCAATTAGGAATACAAGAAAACTGAAAAGTGTTATCACTCACTGTACGGCAGATAAAGAAGTGTCCATTTAACGAACAGAAATGCAAAGCATAACTTTGTAAACTAATTCACATACGTGTCGCTCATTCAATTATTATAACAGGAAAACATAAATGTGATATATCGCACTGTACAGCACAGAAACAAGTTTCCAAAGGAAGAACAGAAACGCAAAGCACTACTTGTAAACTAAATGACATGTATGTCGCTCCCTCAATTAGGAATACAGGAAAACGTAAAAGTGTTATATCGCATTGTACAGCACAGGAACAAGTTTCCAACGGAAGAAAAGAAAAGCGAAGCACTACTTTGTCAACTAAATCACATGTGTGTCGCTCGCTCAATTATTATAACAGGAAAACTGAAAAGTGATAACCCTAACCCTAACCCTACTCTAACCCTAACCCTAAACCTAACCCTACCCTAATCCTAACCCTAACCCTAACCCTAACCGTACCCTAACCTTAAACCTAACCCTAACACTAACCCTACCCTAACCCTAACCCTAACCCTAACCCTACCCTAACCTTAAACCTAACCCTAACTCTAACCCAAACCCTAACTTGTTCGTAACAGGAACAAGTTTCCAACGAAAAAACAGAAAAGCAAAGCACTACTTTGTAAACTAAATCACATGTGTGTCTCTCGCTCAATTAGGAATACAGGAAAACTGAAAAGTGTTATATTGCACTGACAGCACAGGAACAATTTTCCAACGGAAGAACAGAAAAGCAAAGCACTTCTTTGTAAACTAAATCACATGTGTGTCGCTCACACAATTAGGAATACAGGAAAACTGAAAACTGTTATATCGCACTGTACAGCACATAAATAAGTTTTTATCAAAAGAACAGAAACACAAAGCACTACGTTGTAAACTAATTCACGTACGTGTCGCCTGTTCAATTATTAAAACAGGAAAACTGAAAAGTGATATAACCCTACCCCTAACACTAACCCTACCATAACTCTAACACTAACCCTACCTTACATTAACCCTAACCTTAACCCTGACCCTGACCCTAACCCTACCCTAACCCTAACCCTAACCCTAACCCTAACCCTACCCTAACCTTAAACCTAACCCTAACACTAAACCTACCCTAACCGTAACCCTAACCCTAAGTCAAACCATAACTTGTTCCTAACTGGAAAAAGATTCCAACGAAAGAACAGAAAAGCAAAGAACTACTTTGTAAACTAAATCACATGTGTGTCCCTCGCTTAATTAGGAATACAGGAAAACTGAAAAGTGATATATCGCACTGTACAGCACAGAAACAAGTTTCCAAAGGAAGAATAGAAACGCAAAGCACTAATTTGTAAACTAAATGACATGTATGTTGCTTGCTCAATTAGGAATACAGGAAAACTGAAAAGTGTTATTTCGCACTGTACAGCACATAAATAAGTTTTCATCAAAAGAACAGAAACACAATGAACAACTTTGTAAACTAATTCACATACGTGTCGCCTGTTCAATTATTTTAACAGGAAATCTGAAAAGTGATATAACCCTAACCTTAACCCTAACCCTAACCCTAACCCTAACCCTAACCCCAACCCTAATCCTAACCCTACCCTAACCCTAACCCTAACCCTACCCTAAGCTTAAACCTAACCCTAACCATACCCTAACCCTAACCCTAACCCTAACCCTACCCTAACCCTAACCCCAACCCTAACCCTAACCCTGACCCTAACCCTAAATCTAACACTAACCTAACCTTAAACCTAACCCGAACACTAACCCTACCCTAACCCTACCCTAACCCTAACCTTAACCCTATCCCTAACCCTGACACTAACACTACCCTAACGCTAACCCTATCCGTAACCCAAACCCTAACTTGTTCCTAACAGGAACATGTTTCCAAGGAAGGAACAGAAAAGCAAAGCACTACTTTGTAAGCTAAATCACATGTGTGTCCCTCGCTCAATTAGGAGTACAGGAAAACTGAAAAGTGTTATCACTCACTGTACAGCAGATAAACAAGTCTCCATTTAATGAACAGAAATGCAAAGCATAACTTTGTAAACTAATTCACATACGTGCCGTTCTTTCAATTAGTATAACAGGAAAACTTAAATGTGATATATCGCACTGTACAGCACAGAAACAAGTTTCCAAAGGAAGAACAGAAACGCAAAGCACTACTTTGTAAACTAAATGACATGTATGTCGTTCGCTCAATTAGGAATACAGGAAAACTTAAAAGTGTTATATCGCATTGTACAGCACAGGAAAAAGTTTCCAACTGAAGAACAGAAAAGCGAAGCACTACTTTGTCAACTAAATCACATGTGTGACTCTCGCTCAATTATTATAACAGGAAAACTGAAAAGTGATAACCCTAACCCTAACCCTACTCTAACCCTAACCCTAACCCTACCCTAATCCTAACCCTAACCCTAACCCTAAGCCTACCCTAACCTTAAACCTAACCCTAACTCTAACCCAAACCCTAACTTGTTCGTAACAGGAACAAGTTTCCAACGAAAAAACAGAAAAGCAAAGCACTACTTTGTAAACTAAATGACATGTATGTCGCTCGCTCAATTAGGAAAACAGGAAAACTGAAAAGTGTTATATCGCATTGTGCAGCACAGGAACAAGTTTCCAACGGAAGAACAGAATAGCAAAGCACTACTTTGTAAACTAAATCACATGTGTGTCGCTCGCTCAATTAGGAATACAGGAAAACTGAAAAGTGTTATATCGCATTGTGCAGCACAGGAACAATTTTCCAATGGAAGAACAGAAAAGCAAAGCACTACTTTGTAAACGGAATCACATGTGTTTCGCTCGCTCAATAAGGAATACAGGAAAACTGAAAAGTGTTATCTCTCACTGTACGGCAGATAAACAAGTCTCCATTGAAAGAACAGAAATGGAAAGCACAACTTTTAAACTAATTCACATACGTGTCGCTCGTTCAATTATTATAACAGGCAAACTTAAATGTGATATATCACACTGTACAGCACAGAAACAAGTTTCCAAAGGAAGAACAGAAACGCAAAGCACTACTTTGTAAACTAAATGACATGTATGTCGCTCGCTCAATTAGGAATACAGGAAAACTTAAAAGTGATATATTACATTGTACAGCACAGGAAAAAGTTTCCAACGGAAGAACAGAAAAGCGAAGCACTACTTTGTCAACTAAATCACATGTGTGTCGCTCGCTCAATTATTATAACAGGAAAACTGAAAAGTGATAACCCTAACCCTAACCCTACTCTAACCCTAACCCTAACCCTAACCCTACCCTAATCCTAACCCTAACCCTAATCCTAACCCTACCCTAACCTTAAACCTAACCCTAACACTAACCCTACCCTAATCCTAACCCTAACCCTAACCCTACCCTAACCTTAAACCTAACCCTAACTCTAACCCAAACCCTAACTTGTTCGTAACAGGAACAAGTTTCCAACGAAAAAACAGAAAAGCCAAGCACTACTTTGTAAACTAAATGACATGTATGTCGCTCGCTCAATTAGGAAGACAGGAAAACTGAAAAGTGTTATATCGCATTGTGCAGCACAGGAACAAGTTTCCAATGGAAGAACAGAATAGCAAAGCACTACTTCGTAAACTAAATCACATGTGTGTCGCTCGCTCAATTAGGAATACAGGAAAACTGAAAAGTGTTATATTGCACTGACAGCACAGGAACAATTTTCCAACGGAAGAACAGAAAAGCAAAGCACTTCTTTGTAAACTAAATCACATGTGTGTCGCTCGCTCAATTAGGAATACAGGAAAACTTAAAACTGTTATATCGCACTGTACAGCACATAAATAAGTTTTTATCAAAAGAACAGAAACACAAAGCACAACTTTGGAAACTAATTCACGTACGTGTCGCCTGTTCAATTATTATAACAGGAAAACTGAAAAGTGATATAACCCTACCCTTAACCCTAACCCTACCATAACCCTAACACTAACCCTACCCTACATTAACCCTAACCCTAACCCTGACCCTGACCCTAACCCTACCGTAACCCTAACCCTAACCCTAACCCTAACCCTACCCTAACCTTAAACCTAACCCTAACACTAAACCTACCCTAACCGTAACCCTAACCCTAAGTCAAACCCTAACTTGTTCCTAACTGGAAAAAGTTTCCAACGAAAGAACAGAAAAGCAAAGCACTACTTTATAAACTAAATCACATGTGTGTCCCTCGCTTAATTAGGAATACAGGAAAACTGAAAAGTGATATATCGCACTGTACAGCACAGAAACAAGTTTCCAAAGGAAGAATAGAAACGCAAAGCACTAATTTGTAAACTAAATGACATGTATGTCGCTTGCTCAATTAGGAATACAGGAAAACTGAAAAGTGTTATATCGACTTGTACAGCACATAAATAAGTTTTCATCAAATAACAGAAACACAAAGAACAACTTTGTAAACTAATTCACATACGTGTCGCCTGTTCAATTATTTTAACAGGAAATCTGAAAAGTGATATAACCCTAACCTTAACCCTAACCCTAACCCTAACCCTAACCCCAACCCTAACCCTAACCCTAGCCTAACCCTAACCCTAACCCTACCCTAAGCTTAAACCTAACCCTAACACTAACCATACCCTAATCTAACCCTAACCCTAACCCTACCCTAACACTAACCCTAACCCTAACCCTGACCCTAACCCTAAATCTAACCCTAACCTAACCTTAAACCTAACCCGAACACTAACCCTACCCTAACCCTACCCTAACCCTAACCTTAACCCTAACCCTAACCCTGACACTAACACTACCCTAACCCTAACCCTATCCGTAACCCAAACCCTAACTTCTTCCTAACAGGAACATGTTTCCAACGAAGGAACAGAAAAGCAAAGCACTACTTTGTAAACTAAATCACATGTGTGTCCCTCGCTCAATTAGGAATACAGGAAAACTGAAAAGTGTTATCACTCACTGTACAGCAGATAAACAAGTCTCCATTTAATGAACAGAAATGCAAAGCATAACTTTGTAAACTAATTCACATACGTGCCGCTCTTTCATTTAGTATAACAGGAAAACTTAAATGTGATATCTCGCACTGTACAGCACAGAAACAAGTTTCCAAAGGAAGAACAGAAACGCAAAGCACTACTTTGTAAACTAAATCACATGTGTGTCCCTCGCTCAATTAGGAATACAGGAAAACTGAAAAGTGTTATATCGACTTGTACAGCACATAAATAAGTTTTCATCAAATAACAGAAACACAAAGAACAACTTTGTAAACTAATTCACATACGTGTCGCCTGTTCAATTATTTTAACAGGAAATCTGAAAAGTGATATAACCCTAACCTTAACCCTAACCCTAACCCTAACCCTAACCCTAACCCTAACCCCAACCCTAACCCTAACCCTACCCTAACCCTAACCCTAACCCTACCCTAAGCTTAAACCTAACCTTAACACTAACCATACCCTAATCTAACCCTAACCCTAACCCTACCCTAACACTAACCCTAACCCTAACCCTGACCCTAACCCTAAATCTAACCCTAACCTAACCTTAAACCTAACCCGAACACTAACCCTACCCTAACCCTACCCTAACCCTAACCTTAACCCTAACCCTAACCCTGACACTAACACTACCCTAACCCTAACCCTATCCGTAACCCAAACCCTAACTTCTTCCTAACAGGAACATGTTTCCAACGAAGGAACAGAAAAGCAAAGCACTACTTTGTAAACTAAATCACATGTGTGTCCCTCGCTCAATTAGGAATACAGGAAAACTGAAAAGTGTTATCACTCACTGTACAGCAGATAAACAAGTCTCCATTTAATGAACAGAAATGCAAAGCATAACTTTGTAAACTAATTCACATACGTGCCGCTCGTTCAATTAGTATAACAGGAAAACTTAAATGTGATATATCGCATTGTACAGCACAGGAAAAAGTTTCCAACGGAAGAACAGAAAAGCGAAGCACTACTTTGTCAACTAAATCACATGTGTGTCGCTCGCTCAATTATTATAACAGGAAAACTGAAAAGTGATAACCCTAACCCTAACCCTACTCTAACCCTAACCCTAAACCTAACCCTACCCTAATCCTAACCCTAACCCTAATCCTAACCCTACCCTAACCTTAAACCTAACCCTAACACTAACCTTACCCTAAACCTAACCCTAAACCTAACCCTACCCTAACCTTAAATCTAACCCTAACTCTAACCCAAACCCTAACTTGTTCGTAACAGGAACAAGTTTCCAACGAAAAAACAGAAAAGCAAAGCACTACTTTGTAAACTAAATCACATGTGTGTCTCTCGCTCAATTAGGAATACAGGAAAACTGAAAAGTGATATATCGCACTGTACAGCACAGCAACAAGTTTCCAATGAAAGAACAGAAAAGCAAAGCACTACTTTGTAAACGGAATCACATGTGTTTCGCTCGCTCAATTAGGAATACAGGAAAACTGAAAAGTGTTATCTCTCACTGTACGGCAGATAAACAAGTCTCCATCGAAAGAACAGAAATGGAAAGCACAACTTTTAAACTAATTCACATACGTGTCGCTCGTTCAATTATTATAACAGGCAAACTTAAATGTGATATATCACACTGTACAGCACAGAAACAAGTTTCCAAAGGAAGAACAGAAACGCAAAGCACTACTTTGTAAACTAAATGACATGTATGTCGCTCGCTCAATTAGGAATACAGGAAAACTGAAAAGTGTTATATTGCACTGACAGCACAGGAACAATTTTCCAACGGAAGAACAGAAAAGCAAAGCACTCCTTTGTAAACTAAATCACATGTGTGTCGCTCACACAATTAGGAATACAGGAAAACTGAAAACTGTTATATCGCACTGTACAGCACATAAATAAGTTTTTATCAAAAGAACAGAAACACAAAGCACAACGTTGTAAACTAATTCACGTAGGTGTCGCCTGTTCAATTATTATAACAGGAAAACTGAAAAGTGATATAACCCTACCCCTAACCCTAACCCTACACTAACCCTAACCCTAACCCTAACCCTACCCTACATTAACCCTAACCCTAACCCTGACCCTAACCCTAACCCTAACCCAACCCTAACCCTAACCCTACCCTAACCTTAAACCTAACCCTAACACTAATCCTACCCTAACCCTAACCCTAATCCTAACTCAAACCCTAACTTGTTCCTAACAGAAAAAAGTTTCCAACGAAAGAACAGAAAAGGAAAGCACTATTTGTAAACTAAATCACATGTGTGTCCCTCGCTCAATTAGGAATACAGGAAAACTGAAAAGTGTTATATCGCACTGTACGGCAGATAAAAAAGTCTCCATCGAACGAACATAAATGCAAAGCATAACTTTGTAAACTAATTCACAAACGTGTCGCTCGTTCAATTATTATAACAGGAAAACTGAAAAGTGATTTATCGCACTGTACAGCACAGAAACAAGTTTCCAAAGGAAGAACAGAAACACAAAGCACTAATTTGTAAACTAAATGACATGTATGTCGCTTGCTCAATTAGGAATACAGGAAAACTGAAAAGTGTCATATCGCACTGTACAGCACATAAATAAGTTTTCATCAAAAGAACAGAAACACAAAGTACAACTTTGTAAACTAATTCACATACGTGTCGCCTGTTCAATTATTTTAACAGGAAATCTGAAAAGTGATATAACCCTAACCTTAACCCTAACCCTAACCCTAACTCTAACCCTAACCCCAACCGTAACCCTAACCCTACCCTAACCCTAACCCTACCCTAAGCTTAAACCTAACCCTAACACTAACCATACCCTAACCCTAACCCTAACCCTAACCATACCCGAACCCTAACTCTAACACTAACCCTGACACTAACCCTACCCTAACCCTAAATCTAACCCTACCTAACCTTAAACCTAACCCGAACACTAACCCTAACCTAAACCTACCCTAACCCTAACCTTAACCCTAACCCTAACCCTGACACTAACACTACCCTAACCCTAACCCTATCCGTAACCCAAACCCTAACTTGTTCCTAACAGGAACATGTTTCCAACAAAGGAACAGAAACGCAAAGCACTACTTTGTAAACTAAATCACATGTGTGTCCCTCGCTCAATTACGAATACAGGAAAACTGAAAAGTGTTATCACTCACTGTACGGCAGATAAACAAGTCTCCATTTAATGAACAGAAATGAAAGCATAACTTTGTAAACTAATTCACATACGTGCCACTCGTTCAATTAGTATAACAGGAAAACTTAAATGTGATATATCGCACTGTACAGCACAGAAACAAGTTTCCAAAGGAAGAACAGAAACGCAAAGCACTGCTTTGTAAACTAAATGACATGTATGTCGCTCGCTCAATTAGGAATACAGGAAAACTTAAAAGTGTTATATCGCATTGTACAGCACAGGAAAAAGTTTCCAACGGAAGAACAGAAAAGCGAAGCACCACTTTGTCAACTAAATCACATGTGTGTCGCTCGCTCAATTATTATAACAGGAAAACTGAAAAGTGATAACCGTAACCCTACTATAACCCTAACCCTAAACCTAACCCTACCCTAATCCTAACCCTAACCCTAACCCTAACCCTACCCAAACCTTAACCTTAACCCTAACCTGAACCCTAATCCTACCTTAACCTTAAACCTAACCCTAGCACTAACCCTACCCTACCCTAACCCTAACCCTGACCTTGACCCTGACCCTAACCCTACCCTATCCCTAATCCTAACCCTAACCCTAACTCTACCCTAACCTTAAACCTAACCCTAACACTAACCCTACCCTAACCCTATCCTAACCCTAACCCTAACCCTAACCCTAACCCTAACCCTAACCCTGACACTAACCCTATCCCTAACCCAAACCCTAACTTGTTCCTAACAGGAACATGTTTCCAACGAAGGAAAAGAAAAGCCAAGAACTACTTTGTAAATTAAATCACTTGTGTGTCCCTCGCTCAATTAGGAATACAGGAAAACTGAAATGTGTTATCTCTCACTCTACGGCAGATAAACAAGTCTTCATTTAACGAACAGAAATGCAAAGCATAACTTTGTAAACTAATTCACATACGTGTCGCTCGTTCAATTATTATAACAGGAAAACTGAAAAGTGATATATCTCACTGTACAGCACAGAAACAAGTTTCCAAAGGAAGAACAGAAACGCAATGCACTACTTTGTAAACTAAATCACATGTGTGTCGCTCGCTCAATGAGGAATTCAGGAAAACTGAAAAGTGTTATATCGCATTGACAGCACAGGAACAAGTTTCCAAAGGAAGAACAGAAAAGCAAAGCACTACTTTGTAAACGGAATCACATGTGTTTCCCTCGCTAAATTAGGAATACAGAAAAACTGAAAAGTGTTATATCGCACTGTACAGCACATAAATATGTTTTCATCAAACAACAGAAACACAAAGCACAACTTTGTAAACTAATTCACATACGTGTCGCCTGTTCAATTATTATAACAGGAAAACTGAAAAGTGATATAACCCTAACCCTAACCCTAACCCTAACCCTAACCCTAAACCTAACCCTTACCCTAACCCTAACCCTAAACATAACCCTACCCTAAACCTAACCCTACCCTAACCCTAAACCTAACCGTAAACCTACCCTAACCCTAACCTTAACCGTAACCCTAACCCTAACCCTACCTCGATCTTAAACCTAACACTAACACTAACCCTATCCTAACCCTAACACTAACCCTAACCCAAACCCTAACTTGTTCCTAACAGGAACAAGTTTCCAACAAAAGAACAGAAAAGCAAAGCACTATTTTGTAAACTAAATCACATTTGTGTCCCTCACTCAATTAGGAATACAGGAAAACTGAAAAGTGATATATCGCACTGTACAGCACATAAATAAGTTTTCATCAAAAGAACAGAAACACAAAGCACAACTTTGTAAACTAATTCACATACGTGTCTCCTGTTCAATTATTTTAAAAGGAAAACTGAAAAATGATATAACCCTAACCCTAACCCTAACCCTAACCCTGACCCTAAGGCTACCCTAACCCTAACCCTATACCAACCCTAACCCTAACCCTACCCTAACCTTAAACCTAACCCTAACACTAATCCTACCCTAATCCTAACCCTAACCCTAACTCAAACCCTAACTTGTGCCTAACAGGAACAAGTTTCCAACGAAAGAACAGAATAGCAAAGCACTATTTTGTAAACTAAATCACATGTGTGTCCCTTGCTCAATTAAGAATACAGGAAAATTGAAAAGTGATATATCGCACTGTACAGCACAGGAACAAGTTTCCAATGAAAGAACAGAAAAGCAAAGCACTACTTTGTAAACGGAATCACACGTGTTTCGCTCACTCAATTAGGAATACAGGAACACTGAAAAGTGTTATCTCTCACTCTATGGCAGACTAACAAATTTCAATCGAAAGAACAGTAATGCAAAGCACAACCTTGTAAACTAATTCACATACGTGTCGCTCGTTCAATTATTATAACAGGAAAACTTAATTGTGATATATTGCACAGTACAGCACAGAAACACGTTTCCAAAGGAAGAACAGAAACGCAAAGCACTACTTTGTAAACTAAATGACATGTATGTCGCTCGCTCAATTAGGAATACAGGAAAACTTAAAAGTGTTATATCGCATTGTACCGCACAGGAACAAGTTTCCATCGGAAGAACAGAAAAGCAAAGCACTTCTTTGTAAACTAAATCACATGTGTGTCGCTCGCACAATTAGGAATACAGGAAAACTGAAAACTGTTATATCGCACTGTACAGCACATAAATAAGTTTTCATCAAAACAACAGAAACACAAAGCACAACTTTGTAAACTAATTCACATACGTGTCGCCTGTTCAATTATTTTAACAGTAAAACTGAAAAGTGATATAACCCTAACCCTAAACCTAACCCTACCCGAACCCTAACCCTAACCCTAACCCGAACCCTAACCCTACCCTAACCCTAACCCTAACCCTACCCTAACATAACCTTAATCCTAACCCTAACCCTAACCCTACCTTAACGTTAAACCTAACCCTAACACTAACCCTATCCTAACCCTAACTCTAACCCTACCCAAACCTAACCCTAACCCTAACAATAAACCTAACTTTACCTTAACCTTAAACCTAACACTAACACTAACCCTACGCTAACCCTAACACTAACCCTAACCCAAACCCTAACTTGTTCCTAACAGTAACAAATTTCCAACAAAAGAACAGAAAAGCAAAGCACTACTTTGTAAACTAAATCACATGTGTGTAACTCGCTCAATTAGGAATACAGGAAAACTGAAAAGTGTTATATCTCACTGTATGGCAGATAAACAAGTTTCCATCGAAAGAACAGAAAAGCAAAGTACTACTATGTAAACTTAATCACATCTGTGTCGCTCGCTCAATTAGGAATACAGGAAAAGTGAAAAGTGTTATATCGTACTGTACGGCACATAGATAAGTTTTCATCAAAAGAAGAGAAACGCAAAGCACAACTTTGTAAACTACTTCACATACATGTCGCATGTTCAATTATTATAACAGGAAAACTGAAAAGTGATATAACCCTAACCCTAAACCTAACCCTACCCGAACCCTAACCCTAACCCTAACCCTAACCCTAACCCTAACCCTAACCCTAACCCTAACCCTAATCCTAACCCTACCCTAACCCTACCGTAACCCTAACACTACCCTACCCCTAATCTTTTTTATTTATTTATTTATTTATTTTTATTTATTTATTTTTTATCAGTTACATTTTGTTAACTCTGTATCCCAGCCATGTCCCGATCCCTCATTCCCTCCCAGTCCCTCCCTCCCTCCCTCATCTCCACCGTGCCCCTTTCCAAGTCCACTGATAGGGGGGACCTCCTCCCCATTCATCTGATCCTGTTTTATCAGGTATCTTCAGGACTGGCTGCAAAGCTCTCCTCTGTGGCCTAACAGGACTGCTCCTCCCTTCGGGGGTGGGGAGACCAAAGAGCCAGTCATTGAGTTCCTGTTAGAAATAGTCCCTGTGCCCCTCACTTTGGGAAACCATTTGGTTACTGAGCTACCACAGGCTACATCTGAGTGGAGGTTCTAGGTTATATCCATACATGGTCCTTGGTTGAATGTCAGTCTCAGAAAAGACCCTGTGCCCAGATATATTTGGTCCTTGTGGAGCTCCTATCCTTTCCCCATCAGACTAACTCCCCTTCTTTCTTATGATTCCCTGTACTCTGCCAAAGGTTTGGTCATGAGTCTTTGCTTTGAAAACACTGCTAGTTAGAGTCTTTCAGATGCGCTCAGTAGACTCCTGTCATACGTTCAATGCACATCCCATCTGTCTTTCTAAATGAGGATTGATCATCTTACCCCATGTCCACTCAATTGATTATCTTTTTTAGGTGTATAGATTTCATTATGTTTATCATATCTTATAGATCTATATAAGTGAGTATATCCCATGTTTGTCTTTCTCCTTCTGGGATATTTCACTCAGAATGATCTTTTCTAGATCCCACCATTTGCCTGCAAATTTCATGATTTCCTCCTTTTTGATTGCTGAGTAGTATTCCATTGTATAAAAATACCACAATTTCTGTACCCATTCCAGCGTTGATGGACATCTGGGTTGTTTCCAGGTTCTGGCTATTACAAATAGAGCTGCTATAAACATGATTGAGCAAGTGTCTTTTTTGTGTACTTGAACAAACTTTGGGTATATACCTAGCAGTGGTATAGCTGGGTCTGGAGGAAGCACTATTCCTGTTTGTCTTAGAAAGCGCCAGATATCTTTCCAGAGTGGTTGTACCAGTTTACATTCCCACCAGCAGTGGAGGAGGGTTCCCCTTTCTCCACAACCTCTCCAGCATGTGTTATCGCTTGAGTTTTTCATCTTGGCCATTCTGATGGGTGTAAGGTGGTATCTCAGGGTCGTTTTGATTTGCATTTCCCTGATGGCTAATGAGGATGAGCATTTCTTTAAGTGTTTTTCTGCCATTCGATATTCCTCTGTCGAGAATTCTCTGTTTAGCTCTGTTCCCCATTTTTTAATTGGATTACTTGGTTTGCTGCTTTTCAGCTTCTTTAGTTCTTTGTATATACTGGATATTAGTCCTCTGTCAGATAAAGGGTTAGTGAAGATTCTTTCCCAACCCTACCTTAGCCTTAAACCTAACCCTAACACTAACCCTATCCTAACCCTAACACTAACCCTAAACCAAACCCTAACTTGTTCCTAACAAGTTAGAACAAGTTTCCAACAAAGGAACAGAAAAGCAAAGCACTACTTTGTAAACTAAATCACATGTGTGTTCCTCGCTCAATTAGGAACACAGGAAAACTGAAAAGTGATATATCGCACTGTATAGCACAGGAACAAGTTTCCAATGAAAGAACAGAAAAGCAAAGCACTACTTTGTAAACTAAATCACATGTGTGTCGCTCGCTCAATGAGGAATTCAGGAAAACTGAAAAGTGTTATATTGCATTGACAGCACGGGAACAAGTTTCCAAAGGAAGAACAGAAAAGCAAGGCACGACTTTGTAAACGGCATCACATGTGTTTCGCTCGCTCAATTAGGAATACAGGAAAACTGAAAAGTGTTATATCGCACTGTACAGCACATAAATAAGTTTTCATCAAAACCACAGAAACACAAAGCGCAAATTTGTACACTAATTCACGTACGTGTCGCCTGTTCAATTATTATAATAGGAAAACTAAAAGTGATATCACCCTAACCCTAACCTTAACCCTACCCTAAACCTAACCCTAACCCTTACCCTAACCCTACCCTAACCCTAACCCTAACCCTAAACCTAACCCTACCCTAAACCTAACCTTATCCCTAACCCTAACCCTAACCCTACCCTACCCTTAAACCTAACCCTAACACTAACCCTACCCTAACCCTAATTCTAAGCCAAACCCTAACTTGTTCCTAACAGGAACAAGTTTCCAATGGAAGAACAGAAAAGCAAAGAACTACTTTGTAAACTAAATCACATTTGTGTCCCTCACTCAATTAGGAATACAGGAAAACTGAAAAGTGTTATATCGCACTGTACAGCACATAAATAAGTTTTCATCAAAAGAATAGAATCTCAAAGCACAACTTTGTAAATTAATTTCCAATGAAAGAAGAGAAAAGCAGAGCACCTCTTTCTAAAGTAAATCACATGTGTGTCGCACGGTCAATTATGAATACAGGAAAACTGAAAAGTGATATATCGCACTGTACAGCACAGGAACAAGTTTCCAATGAAAGAAGAGAAAAGCAAAGCACGACTTTTAAACGGGATCACATGTGTTTCGCTCGCACAATTAGGAATACAGGAAAACTGAAAAGTGTTATATCGCATTGACAGCACAGGAACAAGTTTCCAAAGGAAGAACAGAAAAGCAAAGCAGTACTTTGTAAACGGAATCACATGTGTTTCCCTCGCTAAATTAGGAATACAGAAAAACTGAAAAGTGTTATATCGCACTGTACAGCACATAAATATGTTTTCATCAAAACAACAGAAACACAAAGCACAACTTTGTAAACTAATTCACATACGTGTCGCCTGTTCAATTATTTTAAAAGGAAAACTGAAAAGTGATATAACCCTAATCCTAACCCTAACCCTACCCTAACCCTAACCCTAACACTAACCCTACCCTAACCCTAAACCTAACCCTAACCCTGACCTTAACGCTACCCTAACCCTAAACCTAACCCAACCCTAACCCTAACCCTACCCTAACTTTAAACCTATCCCTAACACTAATCCTACCCTAACCCTAACCCTAAACCCTATCTCAAACAGGAAGAAGTTTCCAAGAAAAGAACAGAATAGGAAAGCACTACTTTGTAAACTAAATCACATGTGTGTCCCTCGCTCAATTAGGAATACAGGAAAATTGAAAAGTGATATATCGCACTGTACTGCACAGGAACAAGTTTCCAATGAAAGAACAGAAAAGCAAAGCACTACTTTGTAAACGGAATCACACATGTTTCGCTCGCTCAATTAGGAATACAGGAAAACTGAAAATTGTTATCTCTCACTGTATGGCAGACTAACAAGTTTCAATCGAAAGAACAGTAATGCAAAGCACAACCTTGTAAACTAATTCACATAAGTGTCGCTCGTTCAATTATTATAACAGGAAAACTTAAATGTGATATATCGCACAGTACAGCACAGAAACACGTTTCCAAAGGAAGAACAGAAACGCAAAGCACTACTTTGTAAACTAAATGACATGTATGTCGCTCGCTCAATTAGGAATACATGAAAACTTAAAAGTGTTATATCCCATTGTACAGCACAGGAACAAGTTTCCAACGGATGAATAGAAAAGCAAAGCACCACTTTGTAAACTAAATCACATGTGTTTCGCTTGCTCAATTAGGAATACAGGAAAACTGAAAACTATTATATCGCACTGTAGAGCACATAATTAAGTTTTTATCAAAACAACAGAAACACAAAGCACAACTTTGTAAAGTAATTCACATACGTGTCGCCTGCTCATTTATTTTAACAGGAAAACTGAAAAGTGATATAACCCTAACCCTAACCCTAACCCTAACCCTAACCCTAACCCTAACCCTAAACCTAACCCTACCCTAAACCTAACCCTAACCCTACCCTAACCCTAATCCTAACTGTAACGCTACCCTAACCCTAACCTTTACCGTAACCCTAACCCTAACCCTAACTTAACCTTAAACCTCACCCTAACACTAACCCTACCCTAACCCTAACACTAACCCTAACCCAAACCCTATCTTGTTCCTAACAGGAACAAGTTTCCAACAAAAGAACAGAAAAGCAAAGCACTACTTTGTAAACTAAATCAGATGTGCATCGCTCGCTCAATTAGGAATACAGGAAAACGGAAAAGTGTCATCTCGCCCTATACGGCACAGAAACAAGTTTCCAACGAATGAACAGAAATGAAAAGCACAACTTTGTAAACTAAATCATATACGTGTCGCCTGTTCAATTATTATAACAAGAAAACTGAAAAGTGAAATAACGCACTGTACAGTAGAGAAACAAGTTTCCAACAGAAGAACAGAAACGCAAAGCACTATTTTGTAAACTAAATCACATGTGTGTCGTTCGCTCAATTAGGAATACAGGAAAACTGAAAAGTGATATATCGCACTGTAAAGCAAAGGAACAAGTTTCCAACGAAAGAAAAGAAAAGCAAAGCACTACGTTTAAACGGAATCACATGTGCGTCGCTCGCTCAATTAGGAATACAGGAAAACTGAAAAGTGTTATCTCACACTGTATGGCAAAGAAATAACGTTTCATCGAAAGAACAGAAATGCAAAGCCAAACTTTATAAAATAATTCACATACATGTCGCCTGTTCAATTATTATAACAGGAAAAGTGAAAAGTGATATAACGCTAACCATAAACCCTAACCCCCTAACCCTAACCCTAACCCTAATCCTAACCCTAACCCCTAACCCTAACCCTATCCCTAACAGTAACCCTAACCTACCCTAACCCTAACCCTAACCCTAACTCCAACCCTCACTTGTTCCTAACAGGAACAAGTTACCAACAAAAGAATGTAAACGCAAAGCACTACTTTGTAACCTGAATCACATGTGTGTCACTCACTCAATTAGGAATACAGGAAAACTGAAAATTGTTATGTCACACTGTACGGCCCAGAAACAAGTTTCCATCGAAAGAACAGAAACGCAAAGCACAACTTTGTAAACTAAATCACATGTGTGTCGCTCGCTCAATTAGGAATAAAGGAAAACTGAAAAGTGATATATCGCACTGTACAGCACACGAACAAGTTTCCAATGAAAGAACAGAAAAGGAAAGCACTACTTTCTAAACTAATTCACATACGTGTCGCCTGTTCAATTATTATAACAAGAAAACTGAAAAGTGATATAACGCACTGTACAGCAGAGAAACAAGTTTCCAACAGAAGAACAGAAACGCAAAGCACAACTTTTTAAACTAAATCACATTTGTGTCACTTGCTCAGTTAGGAATACAGAAAACTGAAAAGTGATATATCACACTGTACAGCACACGAACAAGTTTCCATCGAAAGAACAGAAAAGGAAAGCACTACTTTGTATACTAATTCACATACGTGTCGCCTGTTCAATTATTATAACAGGAAAACTGAAAAGTGATATAACGGACTGTACAGCACAGGAACAGGTTTCGAACGAAAGAACAGAAAAGCAAAGCACTACTTTGTAAATTAAAACAGATGTGCGTCGCTCGCTCAATTAGGAATACAGGAAAACTGAAAAGTGTTATCTCGCACTGTACGGCACAGAAACAAGTTTCCAACGAATGAACAGAAACGAAAAGCACAACTTTCTAAACTAAATCACATACGTGTCACCTGTTCAATAATTATAACAAGAAAACTGAAAAGTGATATAACGCACTGTACAGCAGAAAAACAAGTTTCCAACAGAAGAAGAGAAACGCAAAGCACCATTTTGTAAACTAAATCACATGTGTGTCGCTTGCTCAATTAGGAATACAGGAAAACTGAAAAGTGATATATCGCACTGTATAACACATAAACAACTTTCCAACGAAAGAAAAGAAAAGGAAAGCAGTACGTTTAAAGGGAATCACATGTGTTTCGCTCGCTCAGTTAGGAATACAGGAAAACTGAAAAGTGTTTACTTGCACTGTACGGCACAGAAACAAGTTTCCATCGAAAGAACAGAAAAGCAAAGCACAACTCTGTAAACTAAATCACATACATGTCGCCCGTTCAATTACTATAACAGGAAAACTTAAAAGTGATATAACGCACTGTACAGCACAGGAACAATTTTCCAACAAATGAACAGAAACGCAAAGCACAACTTTGTAAACTAATTCACATACATGGCGCCTGTTCAATTATTATAACAGGAAAACTAAAAAGTGATATAACCCTAACCCTAACCCTAACCTTAAACCCCTAACCCTAACCCTAACCCTAACCCTAACCCTAACCCCTAACCCTAACCCTAACCCTAACACTACCCTAACCCTAACCATAACCCTAAACCCTAACCCTAACCCTACCCTAAACCTAACCCTAACCCTAACCCTAACCCTAACCCTAACCCTAACCCTAACACTAACTGGTTTCCAATGAAAAAACATAAACTGAAAGCAATACTTTGTAACTAAATCACATGTGTGTCACTTGCACTATTAGGAATACAGGAAAACTGAAAAGTGATATATCACACTGTACAGCACAGGAACAAGTTTCCAATGAAAGAAAAGCAAGGCAAAGCACTACTTTTAAATGGAATCACACTCAGGATGCGAGGCTAAGCACTGCACTCAGGGTCAGCCGCTTTGGACCCAGAGAAGAGCATGTCTGATTGCATGCGGATTGATGCCCCAGGTCCCGCATCGGAGAAAAAGGTATCGGACGGGTCTGATGCTCTTTGTGTGGATGACACCTAAATGAACATCTGTACAAAGTCCCAATTTATTTCTAATACCAGAGATCAGACCGCTACTCTTGCCTGATGCATCTAAAACAAAAAGGGGGACCTGTGGAGAGCTGCGGAATGCTATGCCTTAAAGATGGACCTGGTTTCCGCCTTCCACCTTCCCGATGGTGAGTTCTCTCTGTCACGAACAACTCCACATTTGGCTAAAGCCGAGGATCTGGCTTGGTTCCATGTATGTGGACCTATCTGCATTGCCCCCGTGACACGCCTGGGTTGGCTACCCAGAGGCTATTTAAGCTGTGGGCTGGCTATCCCCGGGGTCTGAGCATTGTTCAATGTTCCTGAATAAACTGCACTAAAAAAAAATGGAATCACATGTGCGTCGCTCGCTCAATTAGGAATACAGGAAAACTGAAAAGTGTTATCTCGCACTGTATGGCAAAGAAACAACTTTTCATCGAAAGAACAGAAATGCAAAGCCAAACTTTATAAAGTAATTCACATATGTGTCGCCTGTTTAATTATTATAACAGGAAAACTAAAAAGTGATATAACCCTAACCATAAACCCTAACCGCCTAACCCTAACCCTAACCCTAACCCTAACCCTCACCCTCACCCTAACCCTAAACCTTACCCCTAACCCTAACCCTAACCCTAACCCTACCCTAACCCTAACCCTAACCCTAACCCCAACCCTCACTTGTTCCTAACAGGAACAAGTTTCCAACAAAAGAATGTAAACGCAAAGCACTACATTGTAAACTGAATCACATGTGTGTCACTCGCTCAATTAGAAATACAGGAAAACTGAAAAGTGTTATCTCGCACTGTACGACCCCTAAACAAGTTTCCATCGAAAGAACAGAAACGCAAAGCACAACTTTGTAAACTAAATCACATGTGCGTCGCTCGCTCAATTAGGAATACAGGAAAACTGAAAAGTGATATCTCGCCCTATACGGCAGAGAAACATGTTTCCAATGAATGAACAGAAACAAAAAGCACAACTTTGTAAACTAAATCACATACGTATCGCCTGTTCAATAATTATAACAGGAAAACTGAAAAGTGATATAACGCACTGTACAGCAGAGAAACAAGTTTCCAACAGAAGAACAGAAACGAAAAGCACTATCTTGTAAACTAAATCACATGTGTGTCGCTCGCTCAATTAGGAATACAGGAAAACTGAAAAGTGATATATGGCACTGTACTGCATATGAACAACTTTCCAACGAAAGAAAAGAAAAGGAAAGCAGTACGTTTAAACGGAATCACATGTGTGTTGCTCGCTCAATTAGGAGTACAGGAAAACTCAAAAGTGTTTTCTCACACTGTACAGCACAGAAACAAGTTTCCATCAAAAGAACAAAAAAGCAAAGCACAACTGTGTAAACTAAATCACATACATGTCGCCCGTTCAATTACTATAACAGGAAAACTGAAAAGTGATATAACGCAATGTACAGCACAGGAACAAGTTTCCATCAAAAGAACAGAAAAGGAAAGCACAACTTTGTAAACTAATTCACATATGTGTCACCTGTTCAATTATTATAACAGGAAAACTAAAAAGTGATATAACCCTAACACTAAACCTAACCTCAAAACCCTAACTGTAACCCTAACCCCAACCCTAACCCCAAACCCTAACCCTAACCCTACCCTAACCCTAACCCTAACCATAACCATAACCCTACGCTAACCCTAACCCTAACCCTAACCCTAATCTTAACCCTAACCCTAACCCTAACCCTAACCCTAACCCTAACCCTAACTGGTTTCCAACGAAAAAACATAAACTCAAAGCACTACTTTGGAAACTAAATCACATGTGTGTCACTTGTACTATTAGGAATACAGGAAAACTGAAAAGTGATATATCGCACTGTACAGCACAGGAACAAGTTTCCAATGAAAGAAAAGCAAGGCAAAGCACTACTTTTAAATGGAATCACATGTGTGTCGCTCGCTCAATTAGGAATACAGGAAAACTGAAATGTGTTAATTCGCACTCTATGGCAAAGAAACAACTTTTCATCGAAAGAACAGAAATGCAAAGCCAAACTTTATAAAATAATTCTCATACATGTCGCCTGTTCAATTATTTTAACAGGAAAAGTGATAAGTGATATAACCCTAACCATAAACCCTAACCCCCTAACCCTAACCCTAACCCTAACCCTAACCCTAACCCTAACCCTAACCCTAACCCTAACCCCTAACCCTAACCCTATCCCTAACCCTAACCCTAACCCTACCCTAACCCTAACCCTAACCCTAACCCCAACCCTCACTTGTTCCTAACAGGAACAAGTTACCAACAAGAGAATGTAAACGCAAAGCACTACTTTATAAACTGAATCACATGTGTGTCACTCGCTCAATTAGGAATACAGAAAAACTGAAAAGTGTTATCTTGCACTGTATGGCCCAGAAACAAGTTTCCATCGAAAGAACAGAAACGCAAAGCACAACTTTGTAAACTAAATCACATGTGTGTCGCTCGCTCAATTAGGAATACTGGAAAACTGAAAAGTGATATATCGCACTGTACAGCACACGAATAAGTTTCCAACGAAAGAACAGAAAAGGAAAGCACTACTTTGTAAACTAATTCACATACGTGTCACCTGTTCAATTATTATAACAGGAAAACTGAAAAGTGATATAACGCACTGTACAGCACAGGAACAAGTTTCGAACGAAAGAACAGAAAAGCAAAGCACTACTTTGTAAACTAAATCAGATGTGCGCCGCTTGCTCAATTAGGAATACAGGAAAACTGAAAAGTGTTATCTCGCACTGTACAGCACAGAAACAAGTTTCCAATGAATGAACAGAAACAAAAAGCACAACTTTGTAAACTAAATCACATACGTGTCACCTGTTTAATAATTATAACAAGAAAACTGAAAAGTGATATAACGCACTGTACAGCAGAGAAACAAGTTTCCAACAGAAGAACAGAAACGTAAAGAACCATTTTGTAAACTAAATCACATGTGTGTTGCTTGCTCAATTAGGAATACAGGAAAACTGAAAAGTGATATATCGCACTGTATAACACATAAACAACTTTCCAACGAAAGAAAAGAAAAGGAAAGCAGTACGTTTAAAAGGAATCACATGTGTTTCGCTCGCTCAATTAGGAATACAGGAAAACTGAAAAGTGTTTACTTGCACTGTACTGTACAGAAACAAGTTTCCATCGAAAGAACAGAAAAGCAAAGCACAACTGTGTAAACTGTGTAAACTAAATCTCATGCGTGTCGCCCGTTCAATTACTATAACAGGAAAACTTAAAAGTGATATAACGCACTGTACAGCACAGCAACAAATTTCCAACAAATGAACAGAAACGCAAAGCACAACTTTGTAAACTAATTCACATACGTGGTGCCTGTTCAATTATTATAACAGGAAAACTGAAAAGTGATATAACGCACTGTACAGCAGAGAAACAAGTTTCCAACAGAAGAACAGAAATGCAAAGCACTATTTTGTAAACTAAATCACATGTGTGTCGCTCGATCAATTAGGAGTACAGGAAAACTGAAAAGTGATATATCGCACTGTACAGCACAGGAACAACTTTCCAATGAAAGAAAAGAAAAGGAAAGCAGTACGTTTTAACGGAACCACAAGTGTGTCGCTCGCTCAATTAGGAATACAGGAAAACTAAAAAGTGTTTTCTTGCAATGTACCGCACAGAAACAAGTTTCCATCGAAAGAACAGAAAAGCACAACTGTGTAAACTAAATCACAAACGTGTCGCCCGTTCAATTACTATAACAGGAAAACTTAAAAGTGATATAACGCAGTGTACAGCACAGGAACAAGTTTCCAACAAATCAATAGAAACGAAAAAGCACAATTTTGTAAACTAATTCACATATGTGTTGCCTGTTCAATTATTTTAACAGGAAAACTAAAAAGTGATATAACGCTAACCCTAACCCTAACCTTAAACCCCTAACCCTAACCCTAACCATAACCCTAACTATAACCCTAACCCCTAACCCTAACCCTAACCCTAACCCTAACCATACCCTAACCCTAACCCTAAACCTAAACCTAACCGTAACCCAAACCCCTAACCCTAACCCTAACCCTAACCCTAACCCTAACCCCTAACCCTAACCCTATCCCTAACCCTAACCCTAACCCTACCCTAACCCTAACCCTAACCCTAACCCCAACCCTCACTTGTTCCTAACAGGAACAAGTTACCAACAAGAGAATGTAAACGCAAAGCACTACTTTATAAACTGAATCACATGTGTGTCACTCGCTCAATTAGGAATACAGAAAAACTGAAAAGTGTTATCTTGCACTGTATGGCCCAGAAACAAGTTTCCATCGAAAGAACAGAAACGCAAAGCACAACTTTGTAAACTAAATCACATGTGTGTCGCTCGCTCAATTAGGAATACTGGAAAACTGAAAAGTGATATATCGCACTGTACAGCACACGAATAAGTTTCCAACGAAAGAACAGAAAAGGAAAGCACTACTTTGTAAACTAATTCACATACGTGTCACCTGTTCAATTATTATAACAGGAAAACTGAAAAGTGATATAACGCACTGTACAGCACAGGAACAAGTTTCGAACGAAAGAACAGAAAAGCAAAGCACTACTTTGTAAACTAAATCAGATGTGCGCCGCTTGCTCAATTAGGAATACAGGAAAACTGAAAAGTGTTATCTCGCACTGTACAGCACAGAAACAAGTTTCCAATGAATGAACAGAAACAAAAAGCACAACTTTGTAAACTAAATCACATACGTGTCACCTGTTTAATAATTATAACAAGAAAACTGAAAAGTGATATAACGCACTGTACAGCAGAGAAACAAGTTTCCAACAGAAGAACAGAAACGTAAAGAACCATTTTGTAAACTAAATCACATGTGTGTTGCTTGCTCAATTAGGAATACAGGAAAACTGAAAAGTGATATATCGCACTGTATAACACATAAACAACTTTCCAACGAAAGAAAAGAAAAGGAAAGCAGTACGTTTAAAAGGAATCACATGTGTTTCGCTCGCTCAATTAGGAATACAGGAAAACTGAAAAGTGTTTACTTGCACTGTACTGTACAGAAACAAGTTTCCATCGAAAGAACAGAAAAGCAAAGCACAACTGTGTAAACTGTGTAAACTAAATCTCATGCGTGTCGCCCGTTCAATTACTATAACAGGAAAACTTAAAAGTGATATAACGCACTGTACAGCACAGCAACAAATTTCCAACAAATGAACAGAAACGCAAAGCACAACTTTGTAAACTAATTCACATACGTGGTGCCTGTTCAATTATTATAACAGGAAAACTGAAAAGTGATATAACGCACTGTACAGCAGAGAAACAAGTTTCCAACAGAAGAACAGAAATGCAAAGCACTATTTTGTAAACTAAATCACATGTGTGTCGCTCGATCAATTAGGAGTACAGGAAAACTGAAAAGTGATATATCGCACTGTACAGCACAGGAACAACTTTCCAATGAAAGAAAAGAAAAGGAAAGCAGTACGTTTTAACGGAACCACAAGTGTGTCGCTCGCTCAATTAGGAATACAGGAAAATTAAAAAGTGTTTTCTTGCAATGTACCGCACAGAAACAAGTTTCCATCGAAAGAACAGAAAAGCACAACTGTGTAAACTAAATCACAAACGTGTCGCCCGTTCAATTACTATAACAGGAAAACTTAAAAGTGATATAACGCAGTGTACAGCACAGGAACAAGTTTCCAACAAATCAATAGAAACGAAAAAGCACAATTTTGTAAACTAATTCACATATGTGTTGCCTGTTCAATTATTTTAACAGGAAAACTAAAAAGTGATATAACGCTAACCCTAACCCTAACCTTAAACCCCTAACCCTAACCCTAACCATAACCCTAACTATAACCCTAACCCCTAACCCTAACCCTAACCCTAACCCTAACCATACCCTAACCCTAACCCTAAACCTAAACCTAACCGTAACCCAAACCCCTAACCCTAACCCTAACCCTAACCCTAACCCTAACCCTAACCCTAACCCTACCCTAACCCTAAGCCCAACCCTAACCCCAACCCCCACTTGTTCCTAACAGGAACAAGTTTCCAACAAAAGAATGTAAACGCAAAGCACCAATTTGTAAACTGAATCACATGTGCGTCACTCGCTCAATTATGAATACAGGAAAACTGAAAAGTGTTATCTCGCACTGTACGGCTCAGAAACAAGTTTCCCTCGAAAGAACAGAAACACAAAGCACAACATTGTAAACTAAATCACATGTGTGTCTCTCGCTCAATTAGAATTACAGGAAAACTGAAAAGTGATCTATCGCACTGTACAGCACACGAACAAGTTTCCAATGAAAGAACAGAAAAGGAAAGCACAACTGTGTAAACTAATTCACATACGTGTCGCCTGTTCAATTATTATAACAGGAAAACTGAAAAGTGATATAACGCACTGTACATCACAGGAACAAGTTTTGAACGAAAGAACAGAAAAGCAAAGCACTACTTTGTAAACTAAATCAGATGTGCGTCGCTCGCTCAATTAGGAATACAGGAAAAGTGAAAAGTGTTATCTCGCACTGTTCGGCACAGAAACAAGTTTCGAACGAATGAACAGAAAAAAAAGCACAACGTTGTAAACTAAATCACATACGTGTCGCCTGTTCAATTATTATAACAAGAAAACTGAAAAGTGATATAACGCACTGTACAGCAGAGAAACAAGTTTCCAACAGAAGAACAGAAATGCAAAGCACTATTTTTTAAACTAAATCACATGTGTGTCGCTCGCTGAATTAGGAGTACAGGAAAACTGAAAAGTGATATATCGCACTGTACAGCACAGGAACAACTTTCCAATGAAAGAAAAGGAAAGCAGTTCGGTTTAACGGAATCACATGTGTGTCGCTCGCTTAATTAGGAATACAGGAAAACTGAAAAGTGTTTTCTCGCACTGTACGGCACATAAACAAGATTCCATCGAAAGAAGAGAAAAGCAAAGCACAACTGTGTAAACTAAATCACATAAGTGTCGCCCGATCAATTACTATTACAGGAAAACTGAAAAGTGATATAACGCACTGAACAGCACAGGAATGAGTTTCCAACAAATGAACAGAATCGCAAAGCACAACTTTGTAAACTAATTCACATACGTGTTGCCTGTTCAATTATTATAACAGGAAAACTGAAAAGTGATATAACGCACTGTACAGCAGAGAAACAAGTTTCCAACAGAAGAACAGAAACACAAAGCACTATTTTGTAAACTAAATCACATGTGTGCCGCTCGCTCAATTAGGAATACAGGAAAACAGAAAAGTGATATAACGCACTGTACAGCACAGGAACAAGTTTCCAACAGAAGAACAGAAACACAAAGCACTATTTTGTAAACTAAATCACATGTGTGCCGCTCGCTCAATTAGGAATACAGGAAAACAGAAAAGTGATATAACGCACTGTACAGCACAGTAACAAGTTTCCAAAAAATGAACAGAAACGCAAAGCACAACTTTATAAACTAATTCACATACGTGTTGCCTGTTCAATTATTATAACAGGAAAACTAACAAGTGATATAACCCTAACCCTAACCCTAACCCTAACCCCTAACCCTAACCCTAAACCTAACCCTAACCCTAACCCTACCCTAAACCTAAACCTAACCCTAACCCTAACCCTAAACCTAACCCTAAACCTAACCCTAACCCTAACTGGTTTCCAATGAAAGAACATAAACTCAAAGCACTACTTTGGAAACTATATCACGTGTGTCACTTGCACTATTAGGAATACAGGAAAACTGAAAAGTGATATATCGCACTGTATAGCACAGGAACAAGTTTCCAACGAAAGAAAAGAAAGGCAAAGCACTACTTTTAAACGGAATCACATGTGCGTCGCTCACACAATTAGGAATACAGGAAAACTAAAAAGTGTCATCTCACACTGTACGGCACAGAAACAAGTTTCCATCCAAAGAAAAGAAAAGCAAAGCACAACTGTGTAAACGAAATCACATATGTGTCGCCCGTTCAATTATTAAAACAGGAAAACTGAAAAGTGATATAACGCCCTGTAGAGCACAGGAACAACTTTCCAACGAAAGAAAAGAAAAGCACAGCACTACGTTTAAACGGAATCACATGTGTGTCGCTCGCTTAATTAGGAATACAGGAAAACTGAAAAGTGTTTTCTCGCACTGTACAGCACAGAAACAAGTTTCCATCGAAAGAACAGAAAAGCAAAGCACAACTGTGTAAACTAAATCACATACGTGTCGCCCGTTCAATTACTATAACAGGAAAACTTAAAAATGATATAACACACTGTACAGAACAGGAACAAGTTTCCAAAAAATGAACAGAAACGCAAAGCACAACTTTGTAAACTAATTCACATACGTGTCGCCTGTTCAATAATTATAACAGGAAAACTAACAAGTGATATAACCCTAACCCTAACCGTAAACCCCTAACCCTAACCCTAACCCTAACCGCTAACCCTAACCCTAACCCTAACCCTAACCCTACCCTAAACCTAAACATAACCATAACCTTAACCCTAACCCTAACCCTACCCTAACCCTAACCCTAACCCTAACCCTAACCCTAACCCTAACCCTAACTGGTTTCCATGGAAAAAACATAAACTCAAAGCACTACTTTGGAAACTAAATCTCATGTGTGTCACTTGCACTATTAGGAATATAGGAAAACTGAAAAGTGATATATCGCACTGTACAGCACAGGAACAACTTTCCAACAAAAGAAAAGAAAAGCAAAGCACTACTTTTAAACGGAATCAGATGGGCGTCGCTCGCTCAATTAGGAATACAGGAAAACTGAACAGTGTTATCTCGCACTGTACGGCACAGAAACAAGTTTCCATCGAAAGAACAGAAAAGCAAAGGATAACTGAGAAAACTAAATCACATAAGTGTCGCCTGTTCAATTACTATAACAGGAAAACTGAAAAGTGATATAACGCACTGTACAGCAGAGAAAGAAGTTTCCAACAGAAGAACAGAAACGCAAAGCACTATTTTGTAAACTAAATCACATGTGTGTCGCTCGCTCAATTAGGAATACAGGAAAACTGAAAAGTGTTTTCTCGCACTGTACTGCACAGAAACAAGTTTCCATCGAAAGAACAGAAAAGCAAAGCACAACTCTGTAAACTAAATCACATGCGTTACGCCCGTTCAATTACTATAACAGAAAAACTTAAAAGTGATATAACACACTGTACAGCACAGGAACAAGTTTCCAACAAATGAACAGAAACGCAAAGCACAACTTTGTAAACTAATTCACATACGTGTCGCCTGTTCAATTATTATAACAGTAAAACTAAAAAGTGATATAACCCTAACCCTAACCCTAACCTTAAAACCCTAACCCTAACACTAACCCTAACCCTAACCCCTAACCCTAACCCTAACTCTAACCCTACCCTAACCCTAACCATAACCCTAACCCTAACCCTAACCCTACCCTAAACCTAAACCTAACGCTAATCCTAACCCTAACGCTAACCCTAACCCTAACCCTAACCCTAACCCTAACCCTAACCCTAACCCTAACTGGTTTCCAACTAAAAAACATACACTCATAGCACTACTTTGGAAACTAAATCAAATGTGTGTCATTTGCACTATTAGGAATACAGGAAAATGGAAATGTGATATATCGCACTGTACAGCACAGGAACAAGTTTCCAACGAAAGAAAAGAAAGGCAAAGCACTACTTTTAAACGGAATCACCTGTGCGTCGCTCGCACAATTAGGAATACAGGAAAACTGAAAAGTGTTTTCTCGCACTGTACGGCACAGAAACAAGATTCCATCGAAAGAACAGAAAAGCAAAGCACAACTGTGTAAATGAAATCACATACATGTCACCCGCTCAATTACTATAACAGGAAAACTTAAAAGTGATATAACGCACTGTACAGCACAGGAACAAGTTTCCAAAAAATGAACAGAAACACAAGGCACAACTTTGTAAACTAATTCACATACGAGTCGCCTGTTCAATTATTATAACAGGAAAACTAAAAAGTGATATAACCCTAACCGTAACCCTAACCCTAACCCTAACCCTACCCAAACCATAACTGGTTTCTAACGAAAAAACATAAACTCAAAGCACTACTTTGGAAACTAAATCACATGTGTGTCACTTGCACTATTAGGAATACAGGAAAACGGAAAAGTGATATATCGCACTGTACAGCACATGAACAAGTTTCCAAGGAAAGAAAAGAAAGGCAAAGCACTACTTTTAATCGGAATCACCTGTGCGTCGCTCTCACAATTAGGAATACAGGAAAACTGAAAAGTGTTATCTCGCACTGTACGGCACAGAAACATGTATCCATCGAAAGAACAGAAAAGGAAAGCTCAACTGTGTAAACTAAATCACATATGTGTCGCCTGTTCAATTAGTATAACAGGAAAACTGAAAAGTGATATAACGCACTGTACAGCAGAGAAACAAGTTTCCAACATATGAACAGAAACTCAAAGCACTATTTTGTAAACTAAATCACATGTGTGTCGTTCGCTCAATTAGGAATACAGGAAAACTGAAAAGTGATATATTGCACTGTACAGCACAAGAACAAAGTTCCAACGAAAGAACAGAAAAGGAAAGCACTACTTTGTAAACTAATTCACATACGTGTCGCCTGTTCAATTATTATAACAGGAAAACTAACAAGTGATATAACCCTAACCCTAACCCTAACCCTAACCCTAACCCTAACCCCTAACACTAACCATAACCCTAACCCTAACCCTAACCTAACCCTAACCATAACCCTAACCCTAACCCTAACCCTACCCTAACCCTAACCATAACCCTAACCCTAATCCTAACCCTACCCTAAACCTAACACTAACCCTAACCCTAACCCTAACCCTACCCTAAGCCTAAGCCTAACCCTAACCCTAACCCTACGCTAAACCTAACCCTAACCCTAACCCTAACCCTAACCCTAACCCTAACTCTAAGCCTAAATTGTTTCCAATGAAAAAACATAAACTCAAAGCACTACTTTGGAAACTAAATCTCATGTGTGTCACTTGCACTATTAGGAATACAGGAAAACTGAAAAGTGATATATCCCATTGTACAGCACAGGAACAACTTTCCAACAAAAGAAAAAAAAAGCAAAGCACTACTTTTAAACGGAATCAGATGTGCGTCGCTCGCTCAATTAGGAATACAGGAAAACTGAAAAGTGTTATCTCGCACTGTACGGCACAGAAACAAGTTTCCATCGAAAGAACAGAAAAGCAAAGGATAACTGTGAAAACTAAATCACACAAGTGTCGGTGTTCAATTACTATAACAGGAAAAGTGAAAAGTGATATAACGCACTGTACAGCAGAGAAACAAGTTTCCAACAGAAGAACAGAAACGCAAAGCACTACTTTTAAACGGAATCACATGTGTGTCGCTCGCTTAATTAGGAATACAGGAAAACTGAAAAGTGATATAACGCACTGTACAGCACAGGAACAAGTTTCCAAAAAATGAACAGAACGGCAAAGCACAACTTTGTAAACCAGTTCACATACGTGTCGCCTATTCAATTATTATAACAGGAAAACTAAAAAGTGATATAACCCTAACCCTAACCTTAAACCCCTAACCCTAACCCTAAACCTAACCCTAACCCCTAACCCTAACCCTAACCCTAACCCTACCGTAACCCTAACCATAACCCTAACCCTAACCCTAACCCTACCCTAAACCTAACCCTAACCCTAACCGTAACCCTAACCCTAATTGGTTTCCAACGAAAAAACATAAACTCAAAGCACTACTTTGGAAACTAAATCACATGTGTGTCAATTGCACTATTAGTGATACAGGAAAACTGAAAAGAGATATATCGCACTGTACAGCACAGGAACAAGTTTCCAACAAATGAACAGAAACGCAAAGCACAACTTTGTAAACTAATTCACATATGTGTCGCCTGTTCGATTATTATAACAGGAAAACTAAAAAGTGATATAACCCTAACCCTAACCCTAACCTTAAAACCCTAACCCTAATCCTAACCCTAACCCTAACCCTAACCCTAACCCTAACCCTAACGCTAACCCTAACCCTAACCCTAACTCGTTTCCAACGAGAAAACATACACTCAAAGCACTACTTTGGAAACTAAATCACATGTGTGTCATTTGCACTATTAGGAATACAGGAAAACTGAAAAGTGATATATCGCACTGTACAGCACAGGAACAAGTTTCGAAAAAATGAACAGAAACACAAAACACAAATTTGTAAACTAATTCACATACGTGTCGCCTGTTCAATAATTATAACAGGAAAACTAAAAAGTTCTATAACCCTAACCCTACCCCTAACCTTAAAACCCTAACCCTAACCATAACCCTAACGCTAACCCCTAACCCTAACCCTAACCCTAACCCTAACCCTACCCTAAACCTAACCATAACCGTAAACGTAACCCTAACCCTACCCTAAAAGTAACCCTAACCCTAACCCTATCCCTAACCCTAACCCTAACCCTAACTGGTTTCCAACGAAAAAACATAAACTCAAAGCACTACTTTGGAAACTAAATCACATGTGTGTCACTTGCACTATTAGGAATACAGGAAAACGGAAAAGTGATATATCGCACTGTACAGCACAGGAACAAGTTTCCAACGAAAGAAAAGAAAGGCAAAGCAATACTCTTAAATGGAATCACATGTGCTGTGCTCGCAAAATTAGGAATACAGGAAAACTGAAAAGTGTTATCTCGCATTGTATGGCACGGAAATGACATACGTGTCGCCTCTTCAATTATTATAACCGAAAAACTAAAAAGTGATATAACCCTAACACTAACCCGAACCTTAAACCACTAACCCTAACCCTACCCGTTCCCTAACCCTAACCCTAACCCAAAACCTAACCCTACCCTAAACCTAACACTAACCCTAACCCTAACCCTAAACCTAACTGGTTTCCAACGGAAAAACATAAACTCAAAGAACTACTTTGGAAACTATATCACATATGTGTCACTTGCACTATTAGGAATACAGGAAAACTGAAAAGTGATATATCGCACTGTACAGCATACGAACAAGTTTCCAACGAAAGAACAGAAAAGGAAAGCACTACTTTGTAAACTAATTCACATACGTGTCGCCTGTTCAATTATTATAACAGGAAAACTGAAAAGTGATAAAACGCACTGTACATCACAGGAACAAGTTTCGAACGAAAGAACAGAAAAGCAAAGTACTACTTTGTAAACTAGATTAGATGTGCGTCGCTCACTCAATTAGGAATACAGGAAAACTGAAAAGTGTTATCTCGCACTGTACGGCACAGAAACAAGTTTCCATCGAAAGATCAGAAAAGCAAAGCACAACTGTGTGAACTAAATCACATATGTGTCGCCCGTTCAATTACTATAACAGGAAAACTGAAAAGTGATATAACGCACTGTACAGCACAGAAACAAGTTTCCAAAAAATGAACAGAAACGCAAAGCACAACTTTGTAAACTAATTCACATACGTGTCACATGTTCAATTATTATAACAGGAAAACTTAAAAGTGATATAACCCTAACCCTAACCCTAACTTTAAATCCCTAACCCTAACCCTAACCCTAATCCTAACAATAACCCTAACCCTACCCTAACCCTAACCCTAACCCTAACCCTAACCCTACCCTAAACCTAACCCTAACCCTTACCCTAACTGGTTTCCAACGAAAAAACATAAACTCAAAGCACTACTTTGGAAACTAAATCACATGTGTGTCACTTGCACTATTAGGAATACAGGAAAACTGAAAAGTGATATATCGCACTGTACAGCACAGGAACTAATTTCCAACGAAAGAAAAGAAAGGCAAAGCACTATTTTTAAACTAAATCACATGTGTGTCACTTGCACTATTAGGAATACAGGAAAACTGAAAAGTGTTTTCTCGCACTGTACGGCACAGAAACAAGTTTCCATCGAAAGAACAGAAAAGCAAAGCACAACTGTGTAAACTAAATCACATACGTGTCGCCCCTTCAATTACTATAACAGGAAAACTGAAAGGTGATATAACGCACTGTACAGCACAGGAATAATTTTCCAACAAATGAACAGAAAGTCAAAGCACAACTTTGTAAACTAATTCACATACATGTCGCCTGTTCAATTATTATAAGAGGAAAACTAAAAAGTGATATAACCCTAACCCTAACCCTAACCTTAAACCCTTAACCCTAAATCTAACCCTAAACCTACCCCTAACCCTAACCCTAACCCTAACACTAACCCTACCCTAACTCTAACCATAAACCTAACCCTTACCCTAACGCTACCGTAAACCTATCCCTAACCCTAACCCTAACCCTAACCCTAACCCTAACCCTAACCCTAACTGGTTTCGAACGAAAAAACATAAACTCAAAGCACTACTTTTGAAACTAAATCACATGTGTGTCACTTGCACTATTAGGAATACAGGAAAACGGAAAAGTGATATATCGCACTGTACAGCACAGGAACAAGTTTCCAACGAAAGAAAAGAAAGGCAAAGCACTACTTTTAAATGGAATCACATGTGCTGCGCTCGCAAAATTAGGAATACAGGAAAACTGAAAAGTGTTATCTCGCACTGTATGGCACGGAAAAACGTTTCCATCGAAAGAACAGAAGAGCAAAGCACAAATGTGTTAACTAAATCACATACGTGTCGCCCGTTCAATTACTATAACAGGAAAACGTAAGAGTGATATAACGCACTGTACAGCACAGGAACAAGTTTCCAACAAATGAACAGAAACGCAAAGCACAACTTTGTAAACTAATTCACATACGTGTCGCCTCTTCAATTATTATAACTGAAAAACTAAAAAGTGATATAACCCTAACCCTAACCCGAACCTTAAACCACTAACTCTAACCCTACCCTAACCCTAACCCTAACCCTACCCTAACCCTAACCCTAACACTAACCCTAAACCTAACCCTACCCTAAACCTAACCCTAACCCTAACCCTAACCCTAAACCTAACTGGTTTCCAACGGAAAAACATAAACTCAAAGCACTACTTTGGAAACTATATCACACGTGTGTCACTTGCACTATTAGGAATACAGGAAAACTGAAAAGTGATACATCGCACTGTACAGCATACGAACAAGTTTCCAATGAAAGAACAGAAAAGGAAAGCACTACTTTGTAAACTAATTCACATACGTGTCACCTGTTCAATTATTATAACAGGAAAACTGAAAAGTGATATAACGCACTGTACATCACAGGAACAAGTTTTGAACGAAAGAACAGAAAACCAAAGTACTACTTTGTAAACTAAATCAGATGTGCGTTGCTCGCTCAATTAGGAATACAGGAAAACTGAAAAGTGATATATTGCACTGTACCCCACAGGAACTAGTTTCCAACGAAAGAAAAGAAAAGGAAAGCACAACTGTGTAAACTAAATCACATACGTGTCGCCCGTTCAATTACTATAACAGGAAAACTGAAAGGTGATATAACGCACTGTACAGCACAGGAATAAGTTTCCAACAAATGAACAGAAACTCAAAGCACAACTTTGTAAACTAATTCACATACATGTCGCCTGTTCAATTTTTATAAGAGGAAAACTAAAAAGTGATATAACAATAACCCTAACCTTAAATCCCTAACCCTAACCCTAACCCTAACCCTACCCTGAACCTAACCCTAACCCTAACCCTAAACCTAACTGGTTTCCAACGGAAAAACATAAACTCAAAGCACTACTTTGGAAACTAAATCACATGTGTGTCACTTGCACTATTAGGAATACAGAAAAACTGAAAAGTGTTTTTTCGCACTGTATGGCACAGAAACAAGTTTCCATCGAAAGAACAGAAAAGCAAAGCACAACTGTGTAAACTAAATCACATACGTGTTGCCCGTTCAATTATTATAACAGGAAAACTAAAAAGTGATATAACAATAACCCTAACCTTAAATCCCTAACCCTAACCCTAACCCTAACGCTAACCCCTAACCCTAACCCTAACCCTAACCCTAACCCTAACTCTACCCTAACCCAAACCCTACCCTAAACCTAACCCTAACCCTAACCCTAACCCTAACCCTAACCCTAACCCTAACCCTAAATGGTTTCCAATGAAAAAACACAAAGTCAAAGCACTACTTTGGAAACTAAATCACATGTGTGTCTCTTGCACTATTACGAATCCAGGAAAACTAAAAAGTGATATATCGCACTGTACAGCACAGGAACAAGTTTCCAACGAAAGAAAAGAAATTCAAAGCACTACTTTTAAACGAAATCACCTGTGCGTGGCTCGCACAATTAGGAATACAGGAAAACTGAAAAGTGTTATCTCACACTGTACGGCACAGAAACAAGTTTCCATCGAAAGAACAGAAAAGCAAAGCACAACTGTGTAAACTAAATCACATATGTGTCGCCCATTCAATTACTATGACAGGAAAACTTAAAAGTGATATAACGCACTGTACAGCACAGGAACAAGTTTCCAAAAAATGAAAAGAAACGCAAAGCACAACTTTGTAAACTAATTCACATACGTGTCGCCTGTTCAATTATTATAACAGGAAAACTAAAAAGTGATATAACCGTAACCCTAACCTTTAACCCCTAACCCTAACCCTAACCCCTAACTCTAACCATAACCCTACCCTAACCCTAACCTTAAACATAACCCTAACCCTAACCTAACCCTACCCTAAACCTAACCCTAATTCTAACCCTAACCCTAACTGGTTTCGAAAGAAAAAACATAAACTCAAAGCACTACTTTGGAAACTATATCACATGTGTGTCACTTGCACTATTAGGAATACAGGAAAAATGAAAAGTGATATATCGCACTGTACAGCACACGAACAAGTTTCCAACGTAAGAACAGAAAAGGAAAGCACTACTTTGTAAACTAATTCACATACGTGTCGCCTGTTCAATTATTATAACAGGAAAACTGAAAAGTGATATAACGCACTGTACATCACAGGAACAACTTTTGAATAAAAGAACAGAAAAGCAAAGCACTACTTTGTAAACTAAATCAGATGTGCGTTGCTCTCTCAATTAGGAATACAGGAAAACTGAAATGTGTTATCTCGCACTGTACGGCATGGAAACAAGTTTCCAACGAATGAACAGAAAAAAAGCACAACGTTGTAAACTAAATCACTTACGTGTCACCTGTTCAATTATTATAACAAGAAAACTGAAAAGTGATATAACGCACTGTACAGCAGAGAAACAAGTTTCCAACAGAAGAACAGAAACGCAAAGCACAACTTTTTAAACTAAATCACATTTGTGTCGCTCGCTCAGTTAGGAAACAGGAAATCTGAAAAGTGATATATCGTACTGTACATCACAGGAACAACTTTCCAACGAAAGAAAAGAAAAGAAAAGCACTACGTTTAAATGGAATCACATCTGTGTCGCTCGCTCAATTAGGAATACACGAAAACTGAAAAGTGTTTTCTCGCACTGTACGGCACAGAAACAAGTTTCCATCGAAAGACCAGAAAAGCAAAGCACAACTGTGTAAATTAAATCACACACGTGTCGCCCGTTCAATTACTATAACAGGAAAAATTAAAAGTGATATAACGCACTGTACAACACAGGAACAAGTTTCCAAAAAATGAACAGAAACGCAAAGCATAACTTTGTAAACTAAATCACAGGTGTGTCGCTCGCTCAATTAGGAATACAGGAAAACTGAAATGTGTTTTCTCGCACTGTACGGCTCAGAAAAAAGTTTCCACCGAAAGAACAGAAAAGCAAAGCACAACTGTGTAAACTAAATCACATACGTGTCGCCCGTTCAATTTTTATAACAGGAAAACAGAAAAGTGATATAACGCACTGTACAGCACAGGAACAAGTTTCCAAAAAATGAACAGAAACGGAAAGCACAACTTTGTAAACTAATTCACATACGTGTCACCTGTTCAATTATTATAACAGGAAAACTAAAAAGTGATATAACCCTAACCTTAACCCTAACCTTAAAGCCCTAACCCTAACTCTAACCCTAACCCTAACCCTAACCCTAACCCTAACCCTAACCCTAACCCTAACCCTAACCCTAACTGGTATCCAACGAAAAAACATAAACTGAAAGCACTACTTTGGAAACTATATCACATGTGTGTCACTTGCACTATTAGGAATACAGGAAAACTGAAATGTGATATATCGCACTGTACAGCACACGAACAAGTTTCCAAAGAAAGAACAGAAAAGGAAAGCACTACTTTGTAAACTAATTCACATACGTGTCGCCTGTTCAATTACTATAACAGGAAAACTGAAAAGTGATATAATGCACTGTACATCACAGGAACAAGTTTTGAATGAAAGAACAGAAAAGCAAAGTACTACTTTGTAAACCTAATCAGATGTGCGTCGCTCGCTCAATTAGGAATACAGGAAAACTGAAAAGTGTTATCTCGCACTGTACGGCACAGAAACAAGTTTCCATCGAAAGAACAGAAAAGCAAAGCACAACTGTGTAAACTAAATCACATATGTGTCGCCTGTTCAATTGCTATAACAGGAAAACTTAAAAGTGATATAACGCACTGTACAGCACAGGAACAAGTTTCCAAAAAATGAACAGAAAACTCAAAGCACAACGTTGTAAACTAATTCACATACGTGTCGCCTGTTCAATTATTATAACAGGAAAACTAAAAAGTGATATAATCCTAACCCTAACTCTAACCCTAACCCTAACCCTACCCTAAACCTAACCCTAACCCTAACCCTACCCTAACCCTAACTGGTTTCCAACGAAAAAACATAAAGTCAAAGCACTACTTTGGAAACTAAATCACATGTGTGTCACTTGCACTATTAGGAATTCAGGAAAACTGAAAAGTGATATATCGCACTGTACAGCACAGGAACTAGTTTCCAACGAAAGAAAAGAAAGGCAAAGCACTATTTTTAAATGGAATCACATGTGCGTCGCTCGCACAATTAGGAATACAGGAAAACTGAAAAGGGTTTTCTCGCACTGTACGGCACAGAAACAAGTTTCCACCGAAAGAACAGAAAAGCAAAGCACAACTCTGTAAACTAAATCACATATGTGTCGTCCGTTCAATTACTAAAACAGGAAAACTGAAAAGTGATATAACACACTGTACAGTACAGGAATAAGTTTCCAAAAAATGAACAGAAACGCAAAGCACAACTTTGTAAAGTAATTCACATACGTGTCGCCTGTTCAATTATTATAATAGGAAAACTAAAAAGTGATATAACCCTAACCCTAACCCTAACCCTACCCCTAACCCTAACCTTAACCCTAACCCTAACCCTTCCCTAAACCTAACCATAACCCTAACCCTAACCCTACCCTAACACTAACCCTAACCCTAACCCTAACCCTAACCCTACCCTAAACCTAACCCTATCCCTAACCCTAACCCTAACATTAACCCTAATCCTAACCCTAACCCTAACACCTAACCCTAACCCTAACCCTAACCCTAACCCTATTCTAACCCTAACCCTAATCCTAACACTAACCCTACCCTAAACCTAACCCTAAACCTAACCCTAACCCTAACCCTAACCCTAAACCTAACCCTAAGTGGTTTCCAACGAAAAAACATAAACTCAAAGCACTACTTTGGAAACTAAATCACATGTGTGTCACTTGCACTATTAGGAATACAGGAAAACTGAAAAGTGATATATCGCACTGTACAGCACAGGAACAACTTTCCAACGAAAGAAAAGGAAAGCAAAGCACTACGTTTAAACGGAATCACATGTGTGTCGCTCGCTTAATTAGGAATACAGGAAAACTGAAAAGTGTTTTCTCGCACTGTATTGCACAGGAATGAGTTTCCAACAAATGAACAGAAACGCAAAGCACAACTGTGTAAACTAAATCACATATGTGTCGCCCGTTCAATTACTATAACAGGAAAACTAAAAAGTGATATAACCCTAATCCTAACCCTAACTTTTAACCCATAACCCTAACCCTAACCCTAGCCCCTAAACCTAACCCTCACCATAACCCTAACCCTAACCCTACCCTAACCCTAACCATAATCCTAAACCTAACCCTAACCCTTCCCTAACCCTAACCCTAACCTTTAACCCCTAACCCTAACCCTAACCCTAACCCCTAATCCTAACCATAACCCAGCAGAGAAACAAGTTTACAACAGAAGAACAGAAACGCAAAGCACTATTTTGTAAACTAAATCACATGTGTGTCGCTCGCTCAATTAGGAATACAGGAAATCTGAAAAGTGATATATCGCACTGTACAGCACAGGAACTAGTTTCCAACGAAAGAAAAGAAAGGCAAAGCACTACTTTAAAACGGAATCACCTGTGCGTCGCTTGCACAATTAGGAATACAGGAAAACTGAAAAGTGTTTTCTCGCACTGTACGGCAAAGAAACAAGTTTCCTTCGAAAGAACAGAAAAGGAAAGCACAACTGTGTAAACTAAATCACATATGTGTCGCCCGTTCAATTACTATAACAGGAAAACTAAAAAGTGATATAACCCTAACCCTAACCCTAACTTTTAACCCATAAACCTAACCCTAACCCTAGCCCCTAAACCTAACCCTCACCATAACCCTAACCCTAACCCTACCCTAACCCTAACCATAATCCTAAACCTAACCCTAACCCTTCCCTAACCCTAACCCTAACCCTAACCTTTAACCCCTAACCCTAACCCTAACCCTAACCCCTAATCCTAACCATAACCCTAACCCTAACCCTAACCCTAACCCTAACCATAACCCTAACCCTAACCCTAACCCTAACCCTAACCATAACCCTAAACCTACCCCAACCCTAACCCTAACCCTATCCCTAACCCTACCCTAACACTAACCCTAAACCTAACCCTAACCCTACCCTAAACCTAACCCTAACCCTAACTGGTTTCCAACGAAAAAACATAAACTCAAAGCACTACTTTGGAAACTATATCACATGTGTGTCAGTTGCAGTATTAGGAATACAGGAAAACTGAAAAGTGATATATCGCACTGTACAGCACACGAACAAGTTTCCAATAAAAGAGCAGAAAAGGAAAGCACTACTTTGTAAACTAATTCACATACGTGTCGCCTGTTCAATTATTATAACAGGAAAACTGAAAAGTGATATAACGCACTGTACATCACAGGAAAAAGTTTTGAACGAAAGAACAGAAAAGCAAAGCACTACTTTTTAAACTAAATCAGATGTGCGTCCCTCGCTCAATTAGGAATACCGGAAAACTGAAAAGTGTTATCTCGCACTGTACGGCATGGAAACAAGTTTCCAACGAATGAAGAGAAAAAAAGCACAACGTTGTAAACTAAATCACATACGTGTCGCCTGTTCAATTATTATAACAAGAAAACTGAAAAGTGATATAACGCACAGTACCTCAGAGAAACAAGTTTCCAACAGAAGAAAAGAAATGCAAAGCACTATTTTGTAAACTAAATCACATGTGTGTCGCTCGCTCAATTAGGAATACAGGAAATCTGAAAAGTGATATATCGCACTGTACAGCACAGGAACAAGTTCCCAACGAAAGAAAAGAAAGGCAAAGCACTACTTTTAAAGGGAATCACCTGTGCGTCGCTTGCACAATTAGGAATACAGGAAAACTGAAAAGTGTTTTCTCGCACTGTACGGCACAGAAACAAGTTTCATTCGAAAGAACAGAAAAGGAAAGCACAACTCTGTAAACTAAATCACATATGAGTCGCCCGTTCAATTACTATAACAGGAAAACTGAAAAGTGATATAACGCACTGTCCCGCAGAGAAACCAGTTTCCAACAGAAGAAAAGAAACTCAAAGCACTATTTTGTAAACTAAATCACATGTGTGTCGCTCCCTCAATTAGGAATACAGGAAAAGTGAAAAGTGTTTTCTTGCAGTGTATGGCACAGAAACAATTTTCCATTGAAAGAACAGAAAAGGAAGCACAACTGTGGAAACTAAATCACATACGTGTCGCCCTTTCAATTACTATAACAGGAAAACTGAAAAGTGATATAACGCACTATACAGCACAGGAACAAGTTTCCAAAAAATGAACAGAAAACTCAAAGCACAACGTTGTAAACTAATTCACATACGTGTCGCCTGTTCAATTATTATAACAGGAAAACTAAAAAGTGATATAACCCTAACCCTAACCCTAACTTTAACCCCTAACCCTAACCCTAACCCTAAACCTAACCCCTAAACCTAACCCTAACCCTAACCCTAACCCTAACCCAACCCTAACCCTACCCTAACCCTAACCATAACCCTAAACCTAACCCTAACAGAACCCTAAACCTAACCCTAACCCTAACCGGTTTCCAATGAAAAAACATAAACTCAAAGCACTACTTTGGAAACTATATCACATTTGTGTCACTTGCACTATTAGGAATACAGGAAAACTGAAAAGTGATATATCGCACTGTACAGCACAGGAACAAGTTTCCAACGAAAGAAAAGAAAGGCAAAGCACTACTTTTAAACGGAATCACCTGTGCGTCGCTCGCACAGTTAGGAATGCAGGAAAACTGAAAAGTGTTATCTCGCACTCTACGGCACCGAAACAAGTTTCGATCGAAAGAACAGAAAAGAAAAGCACAACTGTGTAAACTAAATCACATATGTGTCGCCCGTTCAATTACTATAACAGGAAAACTGAAAAGTGATATAACGCACTGTACAGCAGAGAAACCAGTTTCCAACAGAAGAACAGAAACGCAAAGCACTATTTTGTAAACTAAATCACATGTGTGTTGCTCGCTCAATTAGGAATACAGGAAAATTGAAAAGTGATATATCGCACTGTACAGCCCATGAGCAACTTTCCAACGAAAGAAAAGAAAAGGAAAGCAGTAGGTTTAAACGGAATCACATGTGTGTCGCTCGCTCAATTAGGAATACAGGAAAACTCAAAAGTGTTTTCTTGCAGTGTACGGCACAGAAACAAGTTTCCATCGAAAGAACAGAAAGGCAAAGCACAACTGTGTAAACTAAATCACATACGTGTCGTTCTTCGAATTTCTAAAACAGGAAAACTGAAAAGTGATATAACGCACTGTACAGCACAGGAACAAGTTTCCAAAAAATGAACAGAAACACAAAGCACAACTTTGTAAACTAATTCACACACGTGTCTCCTGTTCAATTGTTATAACAGGAAAACTAAAAAGTGATATAACCCTAACCCTAACCCTAACCTTAAACCCCTAACCCTAACCCTAACCCTACCCTAACCCTAACCATAACGCTAACCCTAACCCTAACCCTACCCTAAACCTAACCCTAACCGTAACCCTAACCCTAACTGGTTTCCAACGAAAAAAACATAAACTCAAAGCACTACTTTGGAAACTAAATCACAGGTGTGTCACTTGCAGTATTAGGAATACAGGAAAACTGAAGAGTGATATATCGCACTGTACAGCACAGGAACAAGTTTTGAACGAAAGAACAGAAAAGCAAAGTATTACTTTGTAAACTAAATCAGATGTGCGTCGCTCGCTCAATTAGGAATACAGGAAAATTGAAAAGTGTTATCTCGCAGTGTACGGCACAGAAACAAGTTTACATCGAAAGAAGAGAAAAGCAAAGCACAACTGTGTAAACTAAATCACAAATGTGTCGCCCGTTCAATTACTGTAACAGGAAAACATAAAAGTGATATAACGCACTGTATAGCACAGGAATAATTTTCCAACAAATGAACAGAAACGCAAAGCACAACTTTGTAAACTAATTCACATACGTGTCGCCTGTTCAATTGTTATAACAGGAAAAATAAAAAATGATATAACCCTAACCCTAACCCTAACCTTAAACCCCTAACACTAACCCTAACCCTAACCCTACCCCTACCCCTAACCCTAACCATAACCCTAACCCTAAACCGAACCCTACCCTAAACCTAACCCTAAACCTAACCCTAACCCTAACCCTAACCCTAACCCTAACCCTAACCCTAACTCTAACCCTAACCCTAACTGGTTTCCAACGAAAAAAACATAAACTCAAAGCACTACTTTGGAAACTAAATCACATGTGTGTCACTTGCACTATTACGAATACAGGACACTGAAAAGTGATATAACGCACTGTACAGCACAGGAACAAGTTTCCAAAAAATGAACAGAAACGCAAAGCACAACTTTGTAAACTAATTCACATACGTGTCGCCTGTTCAATTATTATACCAGGAAAACTAAAAAGTGATATAACCCTAACCCTAACCCTAACCTTAAACCCCTAACCCTAACCCTAACCCTAACTCTAACTGGTTTCCAAAGAAAAAACATAAACTCAAAGCGCTACTTTGGAAACTAAGTCACATGTGTGTCACTTGCACTATTACGAATACAGGACACTGAAAAGTGATATAACGCACTGTACAGCACAGGAACAAGCTTCCAAAAAATGAACAGAAACGCAAAGCACAACCCTAACCCTAACCCTAACCTTAAATCCCTAACCCTAACCCTAACCCTAACCTTAACCATAACCACTAACCCTAACCCTAACCCTAACCCTAACCCTACCCTAACCCTAACCCTAACCCTAATCCTAACCCTAACCCTAAACCTAAAAAAACATAAACTCAAAGCACTACTTTGGAAACTAAATCACATATGTGTCACTTGCACTATTAGGGATACAGGAAAACTGAAAAGTGATATATCGCACTGTACATCACAGGAAAAAGTTTTGAATGAAAGAACAGAAAAGCAAAGCACTACTTTTTAAACTAAATCAGATGTGCGTCCCTCAATCAATTAGAAATACAGGAAAACTGAAAAGTGTTATCTCGCACTGTACGGCATGGAAACAAATTTCCAACGAATGAAGAGAAAAAAAGCACAACGTTGTAAACTAAATCACATACGTGTCGCCTGTTCAATTATTATAACAAAAAAACTGAAAAGTGATATAACGCACTGTACAGCAGAGAAACAAGTTTACAACAGAAGAACGGAAACGCAAAGCACTATTTTGTAAACTAAATCACATGTGTGTCGCTCGCTCAATTAGGAATACAGGAAATCTGAAAAGTGATATATCGCACTGTACAGCACAGGAACTAGTTTCCAACGAAAGAAAAGAAAGGCAAAGCACTACTTTTAAACGGAATCACCTGTGCGTCGCTTGCACAATTAGGAATACAGGAAAACTGAAAAGTGTTTTCTCGCACTGTACGGCAAAGAAACAAGTTTCCTTCGAAAGAACAGAAAAGGAAAGCACAACTGTGTAAACTAAATCACATATGTGTCGCCCGTTCAATTACTATAACAGGAAAACTAAAAAGTGATATAACCCTAACCCTAACCCTAACTTTTAACCCATAACCCTAACCCTAACCCTAGCCCCTAAACCTAACCCTCACCATAACCCTAACCCTAACCCTACCCTAACCCTAACCATAATCCTAAACCTAACCCTAACCCTTCCCTAACCCTAACCCTAACCCTAACCTTTAACCCCTAACCCTTACCTTAACCCTAACCCCTAATCCTAACCATAACCCTAACCCTAACCCTAACCATAACCCTAAACCTAACCCTAACCCTACCCTAAACCTAACCCTAACCCTAACTGGTTTCCAACGAAAAAACATAAACTCAAAGCACTTCTTTGGAAACTATATCACATGTGTGTCAGTTGCAGTATTAGGAATACAGGAAAACTGAAAAGTGATATATCGCACTGTACAGCACACGAACAAGTTTCCAATAAAAGAGCAGAAAAGGAAAGCACTACTTTGTAAACTAATTCACATACGTGTCGCCTGTTCAATTATTATAACAGGAAAACTGAAAAGTGATATAACGCACTGTACATCACAGGAAAAAGTTTTGAACGAAAGAACAGAAAAGCAAAGCACTACTTTTTAAACTAAATCAGATGTGTGTCCCTCGCTCAATTAGGAATACCGGAAAACTGAAAAGTGTTATCTCGCACTGTACGGCATGGAAACAAGTTTCCAACGAATGAAGAGAAAAAAAGCACAACGTTGTAAACTAAATCACATACGTGTCGCCTGTTCAATTATTATAACAAGAAAACTGAAAAGTGATATAACGCACAGTACCTCAGAGAAACAAGTTTCCAACAGAAGAAAAGAAATGCAAAGCACTATTTTGTAAACTAAATCACATGTGTGTCGCTCGCTCAATTAGGAATACAGGAAATCTGAAAAGTGATATATCGCACTGTACAGCACAGGAACAAGTTCCCAACGAAAGAAAAGAAAGGCAAAGCACTACTTTTAAAGGGAATCACCTGTGCGTCGCTTGCACAATTAGGAATACAGGAAAACTGAAAAGTGTTTTCTCGCACTGTACGGCACAGAAACAAGTTTCCTTCGAAAGAACAGAAAAGGAAAGCACAACTCTGTAAACTAAATCACATATGAGTCGCCCGTTCAATTACTATAACAGGAAAACTGAAAAGTGATATAACGCACTGTACCGCAGAGAAACCAGTTTCCAACAGAAGAAAAGAAACTCAAAGCACTATTTTGTAAACTAAATCACATGTGTGTCGCTCCCTCAATTAGGAATACAGGAAAAGTGAAAAGTGTTTTCTTGCAGTGTATGGCACAGAAACAATTTTCCATTGAAAGAACAGAAAAGGAAGCACAACTGTGGAAACTAAATCACATACGTGTCGCCCTTTCAATTACTATAACAGGAAAACTGAAAAGTGATATAACGCACTATACAGCACAGGAACAAGTTTCCAAAAAATGAACAGAAAACTCAAAGCACAACGTTGTAAACTAAGTCACATACGTGTCGCCTGTTCAATTATTATAACAGGAAAACTAAAAAGTGATATAACCCTAACCCTAACCCTAACTTTAACCCCTAACCCTAACCCTAACCCTAAACCTAACCCCTAAACCTAACCCTAACCCTAACCCTAACCCTAACCCAACCCTAACCCTACCCTAACCCTAACCATAACCCTAAACCTAACCCTAACAGAACCCTAAACCTAACCCTAACCCTAACCGGTTTCCAATGAAAAAACATAAACTCAAAGCACTACTTTGGAAACTATATCACATTTGTGTCACTTGCACTATTAGGAATACAGGAAAACTGAAAAGTGATATATCGCACTGTACAGCACAGGAACAAGTTTCCAACGAAAGAAAAGAAAGGCAAAGCACTACTTTTAAACGGAATCACCTGTGCGTCGCTCGCACAGTTAGGAATGCAGGAAAACTGAAAAGTGTTATCTCGCACTCTACGGCACCGAAACAAGTTTCGATCGAAAGAACAGAAAAGAAAAGCACAACTGTGTAAACTAAATCACATATGTGTCGCCCGTTCAATTACTATAACAGGAAAACTGAAAAGTGATATAACGCACTGTACAGCAGAGAAACCAGTTTCCAACAGAAGAACAGAAACGCAAAGCACTATTTTGTAAACTAAATCACATGTGTGTTGCTCGCTCAATTAGGAATACAGGAAAATTGAAAAGTGATATATCGCACTGTACAGCCCATGAGCAACTTTCCAACGAAAGAAAAGAAAAGGAAAGCAGTAGGTTTAAACGGAATCACATGTGTGTCGCTCGCTCAATTAGGAATACAGGAAAACTCAAAAGTGTTTTCTTGCAGTGTACGGCACAGAAACAAGTTTCCATCGAAAGAACAGAAAGGCAAAGCACAACTGTGTAAACTAAATCACATACGTGTCGTTCTTCGAATTTCTAAAACAGGAAAACTGAAAAGTGATATAACGCACTGTACAGCACAGGAACAAGTTTCCAAAAAATGAACAGAAACACAAAGCACAACTTTGTAAACTAATTCACACACGTGTCTCCTGTTCAATTGTTATAACAGGAAAACTAAAAAGTGATATAACCCTAACCCTAACCCTAACCTTAAACCCCTAACCCTAACCCTAACCCTACCCTAACCCTAACCATAACGCTAACCCTAACCCTAACCCTACCCTAAACCTAACCCTAACCGTAACCCTAACCCTAACTGGTTTCCAACGAAAAAAACATAAACTCAAAGCACTACTTTGGAAACTAAATCACAGGTGTGTCACTTGCAGTATTAGGAATACAGGAAAACTGAAGAGTGATATATCGCACTGTACAGCACAGGAACAAGTTTTGAACGAAAGAACAGAAAAGCAAAGTATTACTTTGTAAACTAAATCAGATGTGCGTCGCTCGCTCAATTAGGAATACAGGAAAATTGAAAAGTGTTATCTCGCAGTGTACGGCACAGAAACAAGTTTACATCGAAAGAAGAGAAAAGCAAAGCACAACTGTGTAAACTAAATCACAAATGTGTCGCCCGTTCAATTACTGTAACAGGAAAACATAAAAGTGATATAACGCACTGTATAGCACAGGAATAATTTTCCAACAAATGAACAGAAACGCAAAGCACAACTTTGTAAACTAATTCACATACGTGTCGCCTGTTCAATTGTTATAACAGGAAAAATAAAAAATGATATAACCCTAACCCTAACCCTAACCTTAAACCCCTAACACTAACCCTAACCCTAACCCTACCCCTACCCCTAACCCTAACCATAACCCTAACCCTAAACCGAACCCTACCCTAAACCTAACCCTAAACCTAACCCTAACCCTAACCCTAACCCTAACCCTAACCCTAACTCTAACCCTAACCCTAACTGGTTTCCAACGAAAAAAACATAAACTCAAAGCACTACTTTGGAAACTAAATCACATGTGTGTCACTTGCACTATTACGAATACAGGACACTGAAAAGTGATATAACGCACTGTACAGCACAGGAACAAGTTTCCAAAAAATGAACAGAAACGCAAAGCACAACTTTGTAAACTAATTCACATACGTGTCGCCTGTTCAATTATTATACCAGGAAAACTAAAAAGTGATATAACCCTAACCCTAACCCTAACCTTAAACCCCTAACCCTAACCCTAACCCTAACTCTAACTGGTTTCCAAAGAAAAAACATAAACTCAAAGCACTACTTTGGAAACTAAGTCACATGTGTGTCACTTGCACTATTACGAATACAGGACACTGAAAAGTGATATAACGCACTGTACAGCACAGGAACAAGCTTCCAAAAAATGAACAGAAACGCAAAGCACAACCCTAACCCTAACCCTAACCTTAAATCCCTAACCCTAACCCTAACCCTAACCTTAACCATAACCACTAACCCTAACCCTAACCCTAACCCTAACCCTACCCTAACCCTAACCCTAACCCTAATCCTAACCCTAACCCTAAACCTAAAAAAACATAAACTCAAAGCACTACTTTGGAAACTAAATCACATATGTGTCACTTGCACTATTAGGGATACAGGAAAACTGAAAAGTGATATATCGCACTGTACATCACAGGAAAAAGTTTTGAATGAAAGAACAGAAAAGGAAAGCACTACTTTTTAAACTAAATCAGATGTGCGTCCCTCAATCAATTAGAAATACAGGAAAACTGAAAAGTGTTATCTCGCACTGTACGGCATGGAAACAAATATCCAACGAATGAAGAGAAAAAAAGCACAACGTTGTAAACTAAATCACATACGTGTCGCCTGTTCAATTATTATAACAAAAAAACTGAAAAGTGATATAACGCACTGTACAGCAGAGAAACAAGTTTACAACAGAAGAACGGAAACGCAAAGCACTATTTTGTAAACTAAATCACATGTGTGTCGCTCGCTCAATTAGGAATACAGGAAATCTGAAAAGTGATATATCGCACTGTACAGCACAGGAACTAGTTTCCAACGAAAGAAAAGAAAGGCAAAGCACTACTTTTAAACGGAATCACCTGTGCGTCGCTTGCACAATTAGGAATACAGGAAAACTGAAAAGTGTTTTCTCGCACTGTACGGCAAAGAAACAAGTTTCCTTCGAAAGAACAGAAAAGGAAAGCACAACTGTGTAAACTAAATCACATATGTGTCGCCCGTTCAATTACTATAACAGGAAAACTAAAAAGTGATATAACCCTAACCCTAACCCTAACTTTTAACCCATAACCCTAACCCTAACCCTAGCCCCTAAACCTAACCCTCACCATAACCCTAACCCTAACCCTACCCTAACCCTAACCATAATCCTAAACCTAACCCTAACCCTTCCCTAACCCTAACCCTAACCCTAACCTTTAACCCCTAACCCTTACCTTAACCCTAACCCCTAATCCTAACCATAACCCTAACCCTAACCCTAACCCTAACCCTAACCCTAACCATAACCCTAAACCTAACCCTAACCCTACCCTAAACCTAACCCTAACCCTAACTGGTTTCCAACGAAAAAACATAAACTCAAAGCACTACTTTGGAAACTATATCACATGTGTGTCAGTTGCAGTATTAGGAATACAGGAAAACCGAAAAGTGATATATCGCACTGTACAGCACACGAACAAGTTTCCAATAAAAGAGCAGAAAAGCAAAGCACTACTTTGTAAACTAATTCACATACGTGTCGCCTGTTCAATTATTATAACAGGAAAACTGAAAAGTGATATAACGCACTGTACATCACAGGAAAAAGTTTTGAACGAAAGAACAGAAAAGCAAAGCACTACTTTTTAAACTAAATCAGATGTGCGTCCCTCGCTCAATTAGGAATACCGGAAAACTGAAAAGTGTTATCTCGCACTGTACGGCATGGAAACAAGTTTCCAACGAATGAAGAGAAAAAAAGCACAACGTTGTAAACTAAATCACATACGTGTCGCCTGTTCAATTATTATAACAAGAAAACTGAAAAGTGATATAACGCACAGTACCTCAGAGAAACAAGTTTCCAACAGAAGAAAAGAAATGCAAAGCACTATTTTGTAAACTAAATCACATGTGTGTCGCTCGCTCAATTAGGAATACAGGAAATCTGAAAAGTGATATATCGCACTGTACAGCACAGGAACAAGTTCCCAACGAAAGAAAAGAAAGGCAAAGCACTACTTTTAAAGGGAATCACCTGTGCGTCGCTTGCACAATTAGGAATACAGAAAAACTGAAAAGTGTTTTCTCGCACTGTACGGCACAGAAACAAGTTTCCTTCGAAAGAACAGAAAAGGAAAGCACAACTCTGTAAACTAAATCACATATGAGTCGCCCGTTCAATTACTATAACAGGAAAACTGAAAAGTGATATAACGCACTGTACCGCAGAGAAACCAGTTTCCAACAGAAGAAAAGAAACTCAAAGCACTATTTTGTAAACTAAATCACATGTGTGTCGCTCCCTCAATTAGGAATACAGGAAAAGTGAAAAGTGTTTTCTTGCAGTGTATGGCACAGAAACAATTTTCCATTGAAAGAACAGAAAAGGAAGCACAACTGTGGAAACTAAATCACATACGTGTCGCCCTTTCAATTACTATAACAGGAAAACTGAAAAGTGATATAACGCACTATACAGCACAGGAACAAGTTTCCAAAAAATGAACAGAAAACTCAAAGCACAACGTTGTAAACTAATTCACATACGTGTCGCCTGTTCAATTATTATAACAGGAAAACTAAAAAGTGATATAACCCTAACCCTAACCCTAACTTTAACCCCTAACCCTAACCCTAAACCTAACCCCTAAACCTAACCCTAACCCTAACCCTAACCCTAACCCAACCCTAACCCTACCCTAACCCTAACCATAACCCTAAACCTAACCCTAACAGAACCCTAAACCTAACCCTAACCCTAACCGGTTTCCAATGAAAAAACATAAACTCAAAGCACTACTTTGGAAACTATATCACATTTGTGTCACTTGCACTATTAGGAATACAGGAAAACTGAAAAGTGATATATCGCACTGTACAGCACAGGAACAAGTTTCCAACGAAAGAAAAGAAAGGCAAAGCACTACTTAATTTTAAACGGAATCACCTGTGCGTCGCTCGCACAGTTAGGAATGCAGGAAAACTGAAAAGTGTTATCTCGCACTCTACGGCACCGAAACAAGTTTCGATCGAAAGAACAGAAAAGAAAAGCACAACTGTGTAAACTAAATCACATATGTGTCGTCCGTTCAATTACTATAACAGGAAAACTGAAAAGTGATATAACGCACTGTACAGCAGAGAAACCAGTTTCCAACAGAAGAACAGAAACGCAAAGCACTATTTTGTAAACTAAATCACATGTGTGTTGCTCGCTCAATTAGGAATACAGGAAAATTGAAAAGTGATATATCGCACTGTACAGCCCATGAGCAACTTTCCAACGAAAGAAAAGAAAAGGAAAGCAGTAGGTTTAAACGGAATCACATGTGTGTCGCTCGCTCAATTAGGAATACAGGAAAACTCAAAAGTGTTTTCTTGCAGTGTACGGCACAGAAACAAGTTTCCATCGAAAGAACAGAAAGGCAAAGCACAACTGTGTAAACTAAATCACATACGTGTCGTTCTTCGAATTTCTAAAACAGGAAAACTGAAAAGTGATATAACGCACTGTACAGCACAGGAACAAGTTTCCAAAAAATGAACAGAAACACAAAGCACAACTTTGTAAACTAATTCACACACGTGTCTCCTGTTCAATTGTTATAACAGGAAAACTAAAAAGTGATATAACCCTAACCCTAACCCTAACCTTAAACCCCTAACCCTAACCCTAACCCTACCCTAACCCTAACCATAACGCTAACCCTAACCCTAACCCTACCCTAAACCTAACCCTAACCGTAACCCTAACCCTAACTGGTTTCCAACGAAAAAAACATAAACTCAAAGCACTACTTTGGAAACTAAATCACAGGTGTGTCACTTGCACTATTAGGAATACAGGAAAACTGAAGAGTGATATATCGCACTGTACAGCACAGGAACAAGTTTTGAACGAAAGAACAGAAAAGCAAAGTATTACTTTGTAAACTAAATCAGATGTGCGTCGCTCGCTCAATTAGGAATACAGGAAAATTGAAAAGTGTTATCTCGCAGTGTACGGCACAGAAACAAGTTTACATCGAAAGAAGAGAAAAGCAAAGCACAACTGTGTAAACTAAATCACAAATGTGTCGCCCGTTCAATTACTGTAACAGGAAAACATAAAAGTGATATAACGCACTGTATAGCACAGGAATAATTTTCCAACAAATGAACAGAAACGCAAAGCACAACTTTGTAAACTAATTCACATACGTGTCGCCTGTTCAATTATTATACCAGGAAAACTAAAAAGTGATATAACCCTAACCCTAACCCTAACCTTAAACCCCTAACCCTAACCCTAACCCTAACTCTAACTGGTTTCCAAAGAAGAAACATAAACTCAAAGCACTACTTTGGAAACTAAGTCACATGTGTGTCACTTGCACTATTACGAATACAGGACACTGAAAAGTGATATAACGCACTGTACAGCACAGGAACAAGCTTCCAAAAAATGAACAGAAACGCAAAGCACAACCCTAACCCTAACCCTAACCTTAAATCCCTAACCCTAACCCTAACCCTAACCTTAACCATAACCACTAACCCTAACCCTAACCCTAACCCTAACCCTACCCTAACCCTAACCATAACCCTAACCCTAACCCTAATCCCAACCCTAAATGGTTTCCAACAAAAAAACATAAACTCAAAGCACTACTTTGGAAACTAAATCACATGTGTGTCACTTGCACTATTAGGAATACAGGAAAACTGAAAAGTGATATATCACACTGTACAGCACAGGAACTAGTTTCCAACAAAAGAAAAGAAAGGCAAAGCACTATTTTTAAACGGAATCACATGTGCGTCGCTCGCAAAATTAGGAATACAGGAAAACTGAAAAGTGTTTTCTCGCACTGTATGGCACAGAACCAAGTTTCCATCGAAAGAACAGAAAAGCAAAGCACAACTCTGTAAACTAAATCACAAATGTGTCGCCCGTTCAATTACTATAACAGGAAAACTGAAAAGTGATATAACGCACTGTACAACACAGGAACAAGCTTCCAAAAAATGAACAGAAACGCAAAGCACAACTTTGTAAACTAATTCACACACGTGTCGCCTGTTCAATTATTATAACAGGAAAACTAAAAAGTGATATAACCCTAACCCTAACCCTAACCTTAAACCCCTAACCCTAACCCTAACCCTAACTCTACCCCTAACCCTAATCCTAACCCTAACACTATCCCTACCCTAACCCTAACCATAACCCTAACCCTAACCCTAACCCTACCCTAAACCTAACCCTAACCCTAACCCTAACCCTAACATTAACCCTAACCCTAACCCTAACCCTAACCCTAACCCCTAACCCTAACCCTAACCCTAACCCTAACCCTACTCTAACCTTAACCCTAACCCTAACACTAACCCTACCCTAAACCTAACCCTAAACCTAACCCTAACCCTAACCCTAACCGTAACTGGTTTCCAACGAAAAAACATAAACTCAAAGCACTACTTTGGAAACTAAATCACATGTGTGTCACTTGCACTATTAGGAATACAGGAAAACTGAAAAGTGATATATCGCACTGTACAGCACAGGAACAAGTTTCCAACGAAAGAAAAGAAAGGCAAAGCACTACTTTTAAACGGAATCACCTGTGCGTCGCTCGCACAATTAGGAATACAGGAAAACTGAAGAGTGTTATCTCGCACTGTACGGCACAGAAACAAGTTTCCATCGAAAGAACAGAAAAGCAAAGCACAACTGTGTAAACTAAATCACATACGTGTCGCCCGTCCAATTTCTATAACAGGAAAACTGAAAAGTGATATAACGCACTGTACAGCACAGGAACAAGTTTTGAACGAAAGAACAGAAAAGCAAAGTACTACTTTGTAAACTAAATCAGATGTGCGTTGCTCGCTCAATTAGGAATACAGGAAAATTGAAAAGTGTTATCTCGCAGTGTACGGCACAGAAACAAGTTTACATCGAAAGAACAGAAAAGCAAAGCACAACTGTGTAAACTAAATCACATATGTGTCGCCCGTTCAATTACTGTAACAGGAAAACATAAAAGTGATATAACGCACTGTACAGCACAGGAACAAATTTCCAAAAAATGAACAGACACGAAAAGCACAACTTTGTAAACTAAATCACATGTGTGTCACTCGCTCAATTAGGAATACAGGAAAACTGAAATGTGTTTTCTTGCACTGTACAGCATAGAAAAAATTTTCCATCGAAAGAACAGAAAAGCAAAGCACAACTGTGTAAACTAAATCACATACGTGTCGCCCGTTCAATTACTAAAACAGGAAAACTGAAAAGTGATATAACGGACTGTACAGCACAGGAACAAGCTTCCAAAAAATGAACAGAAACGCAAAGCACAACTTTGTAAACTAATTCACATACTTGTCGCCTGTTCAATTATTATAACAGGAAAACTAAAAAGTGATATAACCCTAACCCTAACCCTAACTTTTGACCCCTAACCCTAACCCTAACCCTAACCCTAACCCTAACCCTACCCTAAACCTAACCCTAACACTAACCATAACCCTAAATGGTTTCCAACGAAAAAACATAAACTCAAAGCACTACTTTGGAAACTATATCACATGTGTGTCACTTGCACTATTAGGAATACAGGAAAACTGAAAAGTGATATAACGCACTGTATAGCAGAGAAACCAGTTTCCAACAGAAGAACAGAAACTCAAAGCACTATTTGTAAACTAAATCACATGTGTGTCGCTCGCTCAAGTAGGAATACAAGAAAACTGAAAAGTGTTTTCTTGCAGTGTATGGCACAGAACCAAGTTTCCATCGAAAGAACAGAAAAGCAAAGCACAACTGTGGAAACTAAATCACATACGTGTCGTCCGTTCAATTAGTATAACAGGAAAACTGAAAAGTGATATAACTCACTGTACAGCACAGGAACAAGCTTCCAAAAAATGAACAGAAACGCAAAGCACAACTTTGTAAACTAATTCACATACGTGTCGCCGGTTCAATTATTATAACAGGAAAACTAAAATGTGATATAACCCTAACCCTAACCCTAAACCTAACCCCTAACCCTAACCCTAACCGTAAACTTAACCCTACCCTAACCCTAACCCTAACGCTAACCCTACCCTAAACTTAACCCTAACCCTAACCCTAAACCTAACTGGTTTCCAACGAAAAAAACATAAACTCAAAGCACTACTTTGAAAACTAAATCACATGTGTGTCACTTGCAGTATTAGGAATACAGGAAAACTGAAAAGTGATATATCACACTGTACAGCACAGGAACAAGTTTCCAACGAAAGAAAAGAAAGGCAAAGCACTACTTTTAAACGGAATCACCTGTGCGTCGCTCGCACAATTAGGAATACAGGAAAACTGAAGAGTGTTATCTCACACTGTACGGCACAGAAACAAGTTTCCATCGAAAGAACAGAAAAGCAAAGCACAACTGTGTAAACTAAATCACATACGTGTCGCCCGTCCAATTTCTATAACAGGAAAACTGAAAAGTGATATAACGCACTGTACAGCACAGGAACAAGTTTTGAACGAAAGAACAGAAAAGCAAAGTACTACTTTGTAAACTAAATCAGATGTGCGTCGCTCGCTCAATTAGGAATACAGGAAAATTGAAAAGTGTTATCTCGCTGTATACGGCACAGAAACAAGTTTACATCGAAAGAACAGAAAAGCAAAGCACAACTGTGTAAACTAAATCACATGTGTGTCGTCCGTTCAATTACTGTAACAGGAAATCATAAAAGTGATATAACGCACTGTAAAGCACAGGAACAAACTTCCAAAAAATGAACAGACACGAAAAGCACAACTTTGTAAACTAAATCACGTGTGTCACTCGCTCAATTAGGAATACAGGAAAACTGAAATGTGTTTTCTCGCACTGTACGGCACAGAAAAAAGTTTCCATCGAAAGAACAGAAAAGCAAAGGACAACTGTGTAAACTAAATCACATACGTGTCGCCCGTTCAATTACTAAAACAGGAAAACTGAAAAGTGATATAACGGACTGTACAGCACAGGAACAAGCTTCCAAAAAATGAACAGAAACGCACAGCACAACTTTGTAAACTAATTCACATACGTGTCGCCTGTTCAATTATTATAACAGGAAAATTAAAAAGTGATATAACCCTAACCCTAACCCTAACCTTAAATCCCTAATCCTAACGCTAACCCCAACCCTAACCCCTAACCCTAACCCTAACCCTACCCTAACCCTAACCCTAACCCTAACCCTAACCCTAACCCTAACCCTACCCTAAACCTAACCCTAACCCTAACCCTAACCCTAACCCTAATCCTAACCCTAAATGGTTTCCAACAAAAAAACATAAACTCAAAGCACTACTTTGGAAACTAAATCACATGTGTGTCACTTGCACTATTAGGAATACAGGAAAACTGAAAAGTGATATATCGCACTGTACAGCACAGGAACTAGTTTCCAACTAAAGAAAAGAAAGGCAAAGCACTATTTTTAAACGGAATCACATGTGCGTCGCTCGCACAATTAGGAATACAGGAAAACTGAAAAGTGTTATCTCGCAGTGTACGGCACAGAAACAAGTTTACATCGAAAGAACAGAAAAGCAAAGCACAACTGTGTAAACTAAATCACATACTTGTCGCCCGTCCAATTTCTATAACAGGAAAACTGAAAAGTGATATAACGCACTGTACAGCACAGGAACAAGTTTTGAACGAAAGAACAGAAAAGCAAAGTACTACTTTGTAAACTAAATCAGATGTGCGTTGCTCGCTCAATTAGGAATACAGGAAAATTGAAAAGTGTTATCTCGCAGTGTACGGCACAGAAACAAGTTTACATCGAAAGAACAGAAAAGCAAAGCACAACTGTGTAAACTAAATCACATATGTGTCGCCCGTTCAATTACTGTAACAGGAAAACATAAAAGTGATATAACGCACTGTACAGCACAGGAACAAATTTCCAAAAAATGAACAGACACGAAAAGCACAACTTTGTAAACTAAATCACATGTGTGTCACTCGCTCAATTAGGAATACAGGAAAACTGAAATGTGTTTTCTTGCACTGTACAGCATAGAAAAAATTTTCCATCGAAAGAACAGAAAAGCAAAGCACAACTGTGTAAACTAAATCACATACGTGTCGCCCGTTCAATTACTAAAACAGGAAAACTGAAAAGTGATATAACGGACTGTACAGCACAGGAACAAGCTTCCAAAAAATGAACAGAAACGCAAAGCACAACTTTGTAAACTAATTCACATACTTGTCGCCTGTTCAATTATTATAACAGGAAAACTAAAAAGTGATATAACCCTAACCCTAACCCTAACTTTTGACCCCTAACCCTAACCCTAACCCTAACCCTAACCCTAACCCTAACCCTACCCTAAACCTAACCCTAACACTAACCATAACCCTAAATGGTTTCCAACGAAAAAACATAAACTCAAAGCACTACTTTGGAAACTATATCACATGTGTGTCACTTGCACTATTAGGAATACAGGAAAACTGAAAAGTGATATAACGCACTGTATAGCAGAGAAACCAGTTTCCAACAGAAGAACAGAAACTCAAAGCACTATTTGTAAACTAAATCACATGTGTGTCGCTCGCTCAAGTAGGAATACAAGAAAACTGAAAAGTGTTTTCTTGCAGTGTATGGCACAGAACCAAGTTTCCATCGAAAGAACAGAAAAGCAAAGCACAACTGTGGAAACTAAATCACATACGTGTCGTCCGTTCAATTAGTATAACAGGAAAACTGAAAAGTGATATAACTCACTGTACAGCACAGGAACAAGCTTCCAAAAAATGAACAGAAACGCAAAGCACAACTTTGTAAACTAATTCACATACGTGTCGCCGGTTCAATTATTATAACAGGAAAACTAAAATGTGATATAACCCTAACCCTAACCCTAAACCTAACCCCTAACCCTAACCCTAACCGTAAACTTAACCCTACCCTAACCCTAACCCTAACGCTAACCCTACCCTAAACTTAACCCTAACCCTAACCCTAACCCTAAACCTAACTGGTTTCCAACGAAAAAAACATAAACTCAAAGCACTACTTTGAAAACTAAATCACATGTGTGTCACTTGCAGTATTAGGAATACAGGAAAACTGAAAAGTGATATATCACACTGTACAGCACAGGAACAAGTTTCCAACGAAAGAAAAGAAAGGCAAAGCACTACTTTTAAACGGAATCACCTGTGCGTCGCTCGCACAATTAGGAATACAGGAAAACTGAAGAGTGTTATCTCACACTGTACGGCACAGAAACAAGTTTCCATCGAAAGAACAGAAAAGCAAAGCACAACTGTGTAAACTAAATCACATACGTGTCGCCCGTCCAATTTCTATAACAGGAAAACTGAAAAGTGATATAACGCACTGTACAGCACAGGAACAAGTTTTGAACGAAAGAACAGAAAAGCAAAGTACTACTTTGTAAACTAAATCAGATGTGCGTCGCTCGCTCAATTAGGAATACAGGAAAATTGAAAAGTGTTATCTCGCTGTATACGGCACAGAAAAAAGTTTACATCGAAAGAACAGAAAAGCAAAGCACAACTGTGTAAACTAAATCACATATGTGTCGTCCGTTCAATTACTGTAACAGGAAAACATAAAAGTGATATAACGCACTGTAAAGCACAGGAACAAACTTCCAAAAAATGAACAGACACGAAAAGCACAACTTTGTAAACTAAATCACATGTGTGTCACTCGCTCAATTAGGAATACAGGAAAACTGAAATGTGTTTTCTCGCACTGTACGGCACAGAAACAAGTTTCCATCGAAAGAACAGAAAAGCAAAGCAGAACTGTGTATACTAAATCACATACGTGTCGCCCGTCCAATTTCTATAACAGGAAAACTGAAAAGTGATATAACGCACTGTACAGCACAGGAACAAGTTTTGAACGAAAGAACAGAAAAGCAAAGTACTACTTTGTAAACTAAATCAGATGTGCGTCGCTCGCTCAATTAGGAATACAGGAAAATTGAAAAGTGTTATCTCGCTGTATACGGCACAGAAACAAGTTTACATCGAAAGAACAGAAAAGCAAAGCACAACTGTGTAAACTAAATCACATGTGTGTCGTCCATTCAATTACTGTAACAGGAAAACATAAAAGTGATATAACGCACTGTAAAGCACAGGAACAAACTTCCAAAAAATGAACAGACACGAAAAGCACAACTTTGTAAACTAAATCACATGTGTGTCACTCGCTCAATTAGGAATACAGGAAAACTGAAATGTGTTTTCTCGCACTGTACGGCACAGAAAAAAGTTTCCATCGAAAGAACAGAAAAGCAAAGGACAACTGTGTAAACTAAATCACATACGTGTCGCCCGTTCAATTACTAAAACAGGAAAACTGAAAAGTGATATAACGGACTGTACAGCACAGGAACAAGCTTCCAAAAAATGAACAGAAACGCACAGCACAACTTTGTAAACTAATTCACATACGTGTCGCCTGTTCAATTATTATAACAGGAAAATTAAAAAGTGATATAACCCTAACCCTAACCCTAACCTTAAATCCCTAATCCTAACCCTAACCCCAACCCTAACCCCTAACCCTAACCCTAACCCTACCCTAACCCTAACCCTAACCCTAACCCTAACCCTAACCCTAACCCTAACCCTAACCCTACCCTAAACCTAACCCTAACCCTAACCCTAACCCTAACCCTAATCCTAACCCTAAATGGTTTCCAACAAAAAAACATAAACTCAAAGCACTACTTTGGAAACTAAATCACATGTGTGTCACTTGCACTATTAGGAATACAGGAAAACTGAAAAGTGATATATCGCACTGTACAGCACAGGAACTAGTTTCCAACTAAAGAAAAGAAAGGCAAAGCACTATTTTTAAACGGAATCACATGTGCGTCGCTCGCACAATTAGGAATACAGGAAAACTGAAAAGTGTTATCTCGCAGTGTACGGCACAGAAACAAGTTTACATCGAAAGAACAGAAAAGCAAAGCACAACTGTGTAAACTAAATCACATACTTGTCGCCCGTCCAATTTCTATAACAGGAAAACTGAAAAGTGATATAACGCACTGTACAGCACAGGAACAAGTTTTGAACGAAAGAACAGAAAAGCAAAGTACTACTTTGTAAACTAAATCAGATGTGCGTTGCTCGCTCAATTAGGAATACAGGAAAATTGAAAAGTGTTATCTCGCAGTGTACGGCACAGAAACAAGTTTACATCGAAAGAACAGAAAAGCAAAGCACAACTGTGTAAACTAAATCACATATGTGTCGCCCGTTCAATTACTGTAACAGGAAAACATAAAAGTGATATAACGCACTGTACAGCACAGGAACAAATTTCCAAAAAATGAACAGACACGAAAAGCACAACTTTGTAAACTAAATCACATGTGTGTCACTCGCTCAATTAGGAATACAGGAAAACTGAAATGTGTTTTCTTGCACTGTACAGCATAGAAAAAATTTTCCATCGAAAGAACAGAAAAGCAAAGCACAACTGTGTAAACTAAATCACATACGTGTCGCCCGTTCAATTACTAAAACAGGAAAACTGAAAAGTGATATAACGGACTGTACAGCACAGGAACAAGCTTCCAAAAAATGAACAGAAACGCAAAGCACAACTTTGTAAACTAATTCACATACTTGTCGCCTGTTCAATTATTATAACAGGAAAACTAAAAAGTGATATAACCCTAACCCTAACCCTAACTTTTGACCCCTAACCCTAACCCTAACCCTAACCCTAACCCTACCCTAAACCTAACCCTAACACTAACCATAACCCTAAATGGTTTCCAACGAAAAAACATAAACTCAAAGCACTACTTTGGAAACTATATCACATGTGTGTCACTTGCACTATTAGGAATACAGGAAAACTGAAAAGTGATATAACGCACTGTATAGCAGAGAAACCAGTTTCCAACAGAAGAACAGAAACTCAAAGCACTATTTGTAAACTAAATCACATGTGTGTCGCTCGCTCAAGTAGGAATACAAGAAAACTGAAAAGTGTTTTCTTGCAGTGTATGGCACAGAACCAAGTTTCCATCGAAAGAACAGAAAAGCAAAGCACAACTGTGGAAACTAAATCACATACGTGTCGTCCGTTCAATTAGTATAACAGGAAAACTGAAAAGTGATATAACTCACTGTACAGCACAGGAACAAGCTTCCAAAAAATGAACAGAAACGCAAAGCACAACTTTGTAAACTAATTCACATACGTGTCGCCGGTTCAATTATTATAACAGGAAAACTAAAATGTGATATAACCCTAACCCTAACCCTAAACCTAACCCCTAACCCTAACCCTAACCGTAAACTTAACCCTACCCTAACCCTAACCCTAACGCTAACCCTACCCTAAACTTAACCCTAACCCTAACCCTAACCCTAAACCTAACTGGTTTCCAACGAAAAAAACATAAACTCAAAGCACTACTTTGAAAACTAAATCACATGTGTGTCACTTGCAGTATTAGGAATACAGGAAAACTGAAAAGTGATATATCACACTGTACAGCACAGGAACAAGTTTCCAACGAAAGAAAAGAAAGGCAAAGCACTACTTTTAAACGGAATCACCTGTGCGTCGCTCGCACAATTAGGAATACAGGAAAACTGAAGAGTGTTATCTCACACTGTACGGCACAGAAACAAGTTTCCATCGAAAGAACAGAAAAGCAAAGCACAACTGTGTAAACTAAATCACATACGTGTCGCCCGTCCAATTTCTATAACAGGAAAACTGAAAAGTGATATAACGCACTGTACAGCACAGGAACAAGTTTTGAACGAAAGAACAGAAAAGCAAAGTACTACTTTGTAAACTAAATCAGATGTGCGTCGCTCGCTCAATTAGGAATACAGGAAAATTGAAAAGTGTTATCTCGCTGTATACGGCACAGAAACAAGTTTACATCGAAAGAACAGAAAAGCAAAGCACAACTGTGTAAACTAAATCACATATGTGTCGTCCGTTCAATTACTGTAACAGGAAAACATAAAAGTGATATAACGCACTGTAAAGCACAGGAACAAACTTCCAAAAAATGAACAGACACGAAAAGCACAACTTTGTAAACTAAATCACATGTGTGTCACTCGCTCAATTAGGAATACAGGAAAACTGAAATGTGTTTTCTCGCACTGTACGGCACAGAAAAAAGTTTCCATCGAAAGAACAGAAAAGCAAAGGACAACTGTGTAAACTAAATCACATACGTGTCGCCCGTTCAATTACTAAAACAGGAAAACTGAAAAGTGATATAACGGACTGTACAGCACAGGAACAAGCTTCCAAAAAATGAACAGAAACGCACAGCACAACTTTGTAAACTAATTCACATACGTGTCGCCTGTTCAATTATTATAACAGGAAAATTAAAAAGTGATATAACCCTAACCCTAACCCTAACCTTAAATCCCTAATCCTAACCCTAACCCCAACCCTAACCCCTAACCCTAACCCTAACCCTACCCTAACCCTAACCCTAACCCTAACCCTAACCCTAACCCTACCCTAAACCTAACCCTAACCCTAACCCTAACCCTAACCCTAATCCTAACCCTAAATGGTTTCCAACAAAAAAACATAAACTCAAAGCACTACTTTGGAAACTAAATCACATGTGTGTCACTTGCACTATTAGGAATACAGGAAAACTGAAAAGTGATATATCGCACTGTACAGCACAGGAACTAGTTTCCAACTAAAGAAAAGAAAGGCAAAGCACTATTTTTAAACGGAATCACATGTGCGTTGCTCGCACAATTAGGAATACAGGAAAACTGAAAAGTGTTATCTCGCAGTGTACGGCACAGAAACAAGTTTACATCGAAAGAACAGAAAAGCAAAGCACAACTGTGTAAACTAAATCACATATGTGTCGCCCGTTCAATTACTGTAACAGGAAAACATAAAAGTGATATAACGCACTGTACAGCACAGGAACAAATTTCCAAAAAATGAACAGACACGAAAAGCACAACTTTGTAAACTAAATCACATGTGTGTCACTCGCTCAATTAGGAATACAGGAAAACTGAAATGTGTTTTCTTGCACTATACAGCATAGAAAAAATTTTCCATCGAAAGAACAGAAAAGCAAAGCACTACTGTGTAAACTAAATCACATACGTGTCGCCCGTTCAATTACTAAAACAGGAAAACTGAAAAGTGATATAACGGACTGTACAGCACAGGAACAAGCTTCCAAAAAATGAACAGAAACGCAAAGCACAACTTTGTAAACTAATTCACATACTTGTCGCCTGTTCAATTATTATAACAGGAAAACTAAAAAGTGATATAACCCTAACCCTAACCCTAACCTTTGACCCCTAACCCTAACCCTAACCCTAACCCTAACCCTACCCTAAACCTAACCCTAACACTAACCATAACCCTAAATGGTTTCCAACGAAAAAACATAAACTCAAAGCACTACTTTGGAAACTATATCACATGTGTGTCACTTGCACTATTAGGAATACAGGAAAACTGAAAAGTGATATAACGCACTGTATAGCAGAGGAACCAGTTTCCAACAGAAGAACAGAAACTCAAAGCACTATTTGTAAACTAAATCACATGTGTGTCGCTCGCTCAAGTAGGAATACAAGAAAACTGAAAAGTGTTTTCTTGCAGTGTATGGCACAGAACCAAGTTTCCATCGAAAGAACAGAAAAGCAAAGCACAACTGTGGAAACTAAATCACATACGTGTCGCCCGTTCAATTAGTATAACAGGAAAACTGAAAAGTGATATAACTCACTGTACAGCACAGGAACAAGCTTCCAAAAAATGAACAGAAACGCAAAGCACAACTTTGTAAACTAATTCACATACGTGTCGCCGGTTCAATTATTATAACAGGAAAACTAAAATGTGATATAACCCAAACCCTAACCCTAAACCTAACCCCTAACCCTAACCCTAACCGTAAACTTAACCCTACCCTAACCCTAACCCTAACGCTAACCCTACCCTAAACTTAACCCTAACCCTAACCCTAACCCTAAACCTAACTGGTTTCCAACGAAAAAAACATAAACTCAAAGCACTACTTTGAAAACTAAATCACATGTGTGTCACTTGCAGTATTAGGAATACAGGAAAACTGAAAAGTGATATATCGCACTGTACAGCACAGGAACAAGTTTCCAACGAAAGAAAAGAAAGGCAAAGCACTACTTTTAAACGGAATCACCTGTGCGTCGCTCGCACAATTAGGAATACAGGAAAACTGAAGAGTGTTATCTCACACTGTACGGCACAGAAACAAGTTTCCATCGAAAGAACAGAAAAGCAAAGCACAACTGTGTAAACTAAATCACATACGTGTCGCCCGTCCAATTTCTATAACAGGAAAACTGAAAAGTGATATAACGCACTGTACAGCACAGGAACAAGTTTTGAACGAAAGAACAGAAAAGCAAAGTACTACTTTGTAAACTAAATCAGATGTGCGTCGCTCGCTCAATTAGGAATACAGGAAAATTGAAAAGTGTTATCTCGCTGTATACGGCACAGAAACAAGTTTACATCGAAAGAACAGAAAAGCAAAGCACAACTGTGTAAACTAAATCACATGTGTGTCGTCCGTTCAATTACTGTAACAGGAAAACATAAAAGTGATATAACGCACTGTAAAGCACAGGAACAAACTTCCAAAAAATGAACAGACACGAAAAGCACAACTTTGTAAACTAAATCACATGTGTGTCACTCGCTCAATTAGGAATACAGGAAAACTGAAATGTGTTTTCTCGCACTGTACGGCACAGAAACAAGTTTCCATCGAAAGAACAGAAAAGCAAAGCACAGCTGTGTATACTAAATCACATACGTGTCGCCCGTCCAATTTCTATAACAGGAAAACTGAAAAGTGATATAACGCACTGTACAGCACAGGAACAAGTTTTGAACGAAAGAACAGAAAAGCAAAGTACTACTTTGTAAACTAAATCAGATGTGCGTCGCTCGCTCAATTAGGAATACAGGAAAACTGAAAAGTGTTATCTCGCTGTATACGGCACAGAAACAAGTTTACATCGAAAGAACAGAAAAGCAAAGCACAACTGTGTAAACTAAATCACATGTGTGTCGTCCGTTCAATTACTGTAACAGGAAAACATAAAAGTGATATAACGCACTGTAAAGCACAGGAACAAACTTCCAAAAAATGAACAGACACGAAAAGCACAACTTTGTAAACTAAATCACATGTGTGTCACTCGCTCAATTAGGAATACAGGAAAACTGAAATGTGTTTTCTCGCACTGTACGGCACAGAAAAAATTTTCCATCGAAAGAACAGAAAAGCAAAGGACAACTGTGTAAACTAAATCACATACGTGTCGTCCGTTCAATTACTAAAACAGGAAAACTGAAAAGTGATATAACGGACTGTACAGCACAGGAACAAGCTTCCAAAAAATGAACAGAAACGCACAGCACAACTTTGTAAACTAATTCACATACGTGTCGCCTGTTCAATTATTATAACAGGAAAATTAAAAAGTGATATAACCCTAACCCTAACCCTAACCTTAAATCCCTAATCCTAACCCTAACCCCAACCCTAACCCCTAACCCTAACCCTAACCCTACCCTAACCCTAACCCTAACCCTAACCCTAACCCTAACCCTACCCTAAACCTAACCCTAACCCTAACCCTAACCCTAATCCTAACCCTAAATGGTTTCCAACAAAAAAACATGAACTCAAAGCACTACTTTGGAAACTAAATCACATGTGTGTCACTTGCACTATTAGGAATACAGGAAAACTGAAATGTGATATATCGCACTGTACAGCACAGGAACTAGTTTCCAACTAAAGAAAAGAAAGGCAAAGCACTATTTTTAAACGGAATCACATGTGCGTCGCTCGCACAATTAGGAATACAGGAAAACTGAAAAGTGTTATCTCGCAGTGTACGGCACAGAAACAAGTTTACATCGAAAGAACTGAAAAGCAAAGCACAACTGTGTAAACTAAATCACATATGTGTCGCCCGTTCAATTACTGTAACAGGAAAACATAAAAGTGATATAACGCACTGTACAGCACAGGAACAAATTTCCAAAAAATGAACAGACACGAAAAGCACAACTTTGTAAACTAAATCACATGTGTGTCACTCGCTCAATTAGGAATACAGGAAAACTGAAATGTGTTTTCTTGCACTGTACAGCATAGAAAAAATTTTCCATCGAAAGAACAGAAAAGCAAAGCACAACTGTGTAAACTAAATCACATACGTGTCGCCCGTTCAATTACTAAAACAGGAAAACTGAAAAGTGATATAACGCACTGTACAACACAGGAACAAGCTTCCAAAAAATGAACAGAAATGCAAAGCACAACTTTGTAAACTAATTCACACACGTGTTGCCTGTTCAATTATTATAACAGGAAAACTAAAAAGTGATATAACCCTAACCCTAACCCTAACCTTAAACCCCTAACCCTAACCCTAACCCTAACCCTAACCCTAACCCTAACATTAACCCTAACCCTAACCCTAACCCTAACCCCTAACCCTAACCCTAACCCTAACCCTACTCTAACCCTAACCCTAAACCTAACACTAACCCTACCCTAAACCTAACCCTAAACCTAACCCTAACCCTAACCCTAACCGTAACTGGTTTCCAACGAAAAAACATAAACTCAAAGCCCTACTTTGGAAACTAAATCACATGTGTGTCACTTGCACTATTAGGAATACAGGAAAACTGAAAAGTGTATTCTCGCAGTGTATGGCACAGAAACAAGTTTCCATCGAAAGAACAGAAAAGCAAAGCACAACTCTGTAAACTAAATCACATATGTTTCGCCCGTTCAATTACTATAACATGAAAACTGAAAAGTGATATAACGCACTGTACAACACAGGAACAAGCTTTTAAAAAATGAACAGAAACGCAAAGCACAACTTTGTAAACTAATTCACATACGTGTCGCCTGTTCAATTATTATAACAGGAAAACTAAAAAGTGATATAACCCTAACCCTAACCATAACCTTAAACCCCTAACCCTAACCCTAACCCTAACCGTAACCCTACCCCTAACCCTAATCCTAACCCTAACCCTATCCCTACCCTAACCCTAACCATAACCCTAACCCTAACCCTAACCCTAATCTAAACCTAACCCTAGCCCTAACCCTAACCCTAACATTAACCCTAACCCTAACCCTAACCCTAACCCCTAACCCTAACCCTAACCCTAGCCCTAACCCTACTCTAACCCTAACCCTAACCCTAACACTAACCCTACCCTAAACCTAACCCTAAACCTAACCCTAACCCTAACCCTAACCCTAACCCTAACCCTACCCTAACCCTAACCCTAACCCTAACCCTACCCTAAACCTAACCCTAACCCTAACCCTAACCCTAAACCTAACCCTAACCCTAACTGGTTTCCAACGAAAAAACATAATCTCAAAGCACTACTTTGGAAACAAAATCACACGTGTGTCACTTGCACTATTAGGAATACAGGAAAACTGAAAAGTGATATATCACACTGTACAGCACAGGAACTAGTTTCCAACTAAAGAAAAGAAAGGCAAAGCACTATTTTTAAACGGAATCACATGTGCGTCGCTGGCAAAATTAGGAATACAGGAAAACTGAAAAGTGTTTTCTCGCAGTGTATGGCACAGAACCAAGTTTCCATCGAAAGAACAGAAAAGCAAAGCACAACTGTGTAAACTAAATCACATATGTGTCGCCCGTTCAATTACAATAACAGGAAAACTGAAAAGTGATATAACGCACTGTACAACACAGGAACAAGCTTCCAAAAAATGAACAGAAACGCAAAGCACAACTTTGTAAACTAATTCACATATGTGTCGCCTGTTCAATTATTATAACAGGAAAACTAAAAAGTGATATAACCCTAACCCTAACCGTAACCTTAAACTCCTAACCCTAACCCTAACCCTAACCCTAACCCTACCCCTAACCCTAATCCTAACCCTAACCCTATCCCTACCCTAACCCTAACCATAACCCTAACCCTAACCCTAACCCTACCCTTAACCTAACCCTAGCCCTAACCTTAACCCTAACATTAACCCTAACCCTAACCCTAACCCTAACCCCTAACCCTAACCCTAACCCTAACCCTACTCTAACCCTAACCCTAACCCTAACACTAACCCTATCCTAAACCTAACCCTAAACCTAACCCCAACCCTAACCCTAACCGTAACTGGTTTCCAACGAAAAAACATAAACTCAAAGCACTACTTTGGAAACTAAATCACATGTGTGTCACTTGCACTATTAGAAATACAGGAAAACTGAAAAGTGATATATCGCACTGTACAGCACAGGAACAAGTTTCCAACGAAAGAAAAGAAAGGCAAAGCACTACTTTTAAACGGAATCACATGTGCGTCGCTCGCAAAATTAGGAATACAGGAAATCTGAAAAGTGTTTTCTCGCACTGTGTGGCACAGAACCAAGTTTCCAACGAAAGAACAGAAAAGCAAAGCACAACTGTGTAAACTAAATCACATACGTGTAGCCCGTTCAATTACTATAACAGTAAAACTGAAGAGTGATATAACACACTGTACAGCACAGGAACAAGTTTCCAAAAAATGAACAGAAACGCAAGGCACAACTTTGTAAACTAATTCACATACGTGTCGCCTGTTCAATTATTATAACAGGAAAACTAACAAGTGATATAACCCTAACCCTAACCCTAACCTTAAACCCCTAACCCTAACCCTAACCCTAACCCTAACCCTAACCCTAACCCCTAACCCTAACCGTAACCCTAACCCTACCCTAACCCTAACCCTAACCCTAACCCTACGCAAAACCTAACCCTAACCCTAAACCTAACCCTACCCTTACCCTAACCATAACCCTAACCCTAACCCTAACCCTATCCTAACCCTAACCCTAACCCTAAACCTAACCCTAACCCTAACTGGTTTCCAACGAAAAAACATAAACTCAAAGCACTACTTTGGAAACTAAATCACATGTGTGTCACTTGCACTATTAGGAATACAGGAAAACTGAAAAGAGTTTTCTCGCACTGTACTGCACAGAAACAAGTTTCCATCGAAAGAACAGAAAAGCAAAGCACAACTCTGTAAACTAAATCACATGCGTGTTGCCCGTTCAATTACTATAACAGGAAAACTTAAAAGTGATATAACGCACTGTACAGCACAGGAACAAGTTTCCAACAAATGAATAGAAACGCAAAGCACAACTTTGTAAACTAATTCACATATGTGTCGCCTGTTCAAATATTATAACAGGAAAACAAAAAAGTGATATAACCCTAACCCTAACGTTAAAACCCTAACCCTAATCCTAACCCTAACACTAACCCTAACCCTAACCCTAACCCTAACCGTACCCTATCCCTAACCATAACCCTAACCCTAACCCTAACCCTACCATAAACCTAACCCTAACCCTAACCCTAACCCTAACCCTAACCCTAACCCTAACCCTAACTGGTTTCCAACGAAAAAACATACACTCAAAGCACTACTTTGGAAACTAAATCAAATGTGTGTCATTTGCACTATTAGGAATACAGGAAAACGGAAAAGTGATATATCGCACTGTACAGCACAGGAACAAGTTTCCAACGAAAGAAAAGAAAGGCAAAACACTACTTTTAAACGGAATCACCTGTGCGTCGCTTGCACAATTAGAAATACAGGAAAACTGAAAAGTGTTTTCTCGCACTGTACGGCACAGAAACAAGATTCCATCGAAAGAATAGAAAAGCAAAGCACAACTGTGTAAACTAAATCACATATGTGTCGCCCGTTCAATTACTATAACAGGAAAACTGAAAAGTGATATAACGCACTGTACAGCAGAGAAACAAGTTTACAAAAGAAGAACAGAAACGCAAAGCACTATTTTGTAAACTAAATCACATGTGTGTCGTTCGCTCAATTAGGAATACAGGAAAACTGAAAAGTGATATATCGCACTGTACAGCACACGAACAAATTTCCAACGAAAGAACAGGAAAGGAAAGCACTACTTTGTAAACTAATTCACATACGTGTCGCCTGTTCAATTATTATAACAGGAAATTTGAAAAGTGATATATCGCACTGTACAGCATAGGAACAACTTTCCAATGAAAGAAAAGAAAAGAAAAGCATTACATTTAAACAGAATCACATGTGTGTCGCTCGCTTAATTAGGAATACAGGAAAACTGAAAAGTGTTTTCTCGCACTGTACGGCACAGAAACAAGTTTCCATCGAAAGAAAAGAAAAGCAAAGCACAACTGTGTAAACTAAATCACATACGTATTGCCCGATCAATTACTATAACGGGAAAACTTAAAAGTGATATAACGCACTGTACAGCACAGGAACAAGTTTCCAAAAAATGAACAGAAACGCAAAGCACAACTTTGTAAACTAATTCACATATGTGTCGCCTGTTCAATTATTATAACAGGAAAACTAAAAAGTGATATAACCCTAACCCTAACCCTAACCTTAAACCCCTAACCCTAACCCTAAACCTAACCCTAACCCCTAACCTTAACCCTAACCCTAACCCTAACCCTACCCTAACCCTAACCATAACCCTAACCCTAACCCTAACCCTACCCTAAACCTAACCCTAACCCTAACCCTAACCCTACCCTAAACCTAACCCTAACCCTAACCCTAACCCTAACCCTAACCCTAACCCTAACCCTAACTGGTTTCCAACGAAAAAACATAAACTCAAAGCACTACTTTGGAAACTAAATCACATGTGTGTCACTTGCACTATTAGGAATACAGGAAAACTGAAAAGAGATATATCGCACTGTACAGCACAGGAACAACTTTCCAACAAAAGAAAAGAAAAGCAAAGCACTACTTTTAAACAGAATCAGATGTGCTTCGCTCGCTCAATTAGGAAAACAGGAAAACTGAAAAGTGTTATCTCGCACTGTACGGCACAGAAACAAGTTTCCATCGAAAGAACAGAAAAGCAAAGCACAACTGTGTAAACTAAATCACATACGTGTAGCCCGTTCAATTACTATAACAGGAAAACTTAAAAGTGATATAACACACTGTACAGCACAGGAAGAAGTTTCCAACAAATGAACAGAAACGCAAAGCACAACTTTGTAAACTAATTCACATACGTGTCGCCTGTTCAATTATTATAACAGGAAAACTTAACAAGTGATATAACCCTAACCCTAACCCTAACCCTAACCCTAACCCTAACCCTAACCTTAAACCCCTAACCCTAACCCTAACCCTAACCCCTAACCCTAACCCTAACCCTAACCCTAACCCTAACCCTACCCTAACCCTAACCCTAACCCTAACCCTACGCTAAACCTAACCTTAACCCTAACCCTAACCCTAAGCCTAACTTGTTTCCAATGAAAAAACATAAACTCAAAGCACTACTTTGGAAACTAAATCTCATGTGTGTCACTTGCACTATTAGGAATACAGGAAAACTGAAAAGTGATATATCGCACTGTACTGCACAGGAACAACTTTCCAACAAAAGAAAAGAAAAGCAAATTACTACTTTTAAACGGAATCAGATGTGCGTCGCTCGCTCAATTAGGAAAACAGGAAAACTGAAAAGTGTTATCTCGCACTGTACGGCACAGAAACAAGTTTTCATCGAAAGAACAGAAAAGCAAAGGATAACGGTGAAAACTAAATCACATAAGTGTAGCCTGTTCAATTAGTATAACAGGAAAACTGAAAAGTGATATAACGCACTGTGCAGCAGAGAAACAAGTTTCCAACAGAGGACCAGAAACGCAAAGCACTACTTTTAAACGGGATCACATGTGTGTCGCCCGCTCAATTAGGAATACAGGAAAACTGAAAAGTGTTTTCTCGCACTGTACGGCACAGAAACAAGTTTCCATCGAAAGAACAGAAAAGAAAAGCACAACTGTGTAAACTAAATCACATACGTGTCACCCGTTCAATTACTATAACAGGAAAACTTAAAAGTGATATAACGCACTGTACAGCACTGGAACACGTTTCCAAAAAATGAACAGAAACACAAAGCACAACTTTGTAAACTAATTCACATACGTGTCGCCTGTTCAATTATTATAACAATAAAACTAAAAAGTGATATAACTTTAACCATACCCCTAACCTTAAAACCCTAACCCTAACCCTAACCCTAACCCTAACCCCTAACCCTAAACCTAACCCTAACCCTAACCCTAACCCTAACCCTACCCTAACCCTAACCATAACCCTAACCCTAACCCTAACCCTACCCTAAACCTAACCCTAACCCTAACCCTAACCCTAACTGGTTTCCATCGAAAAAACATAAACTCAAAAGACTACTTTTAAACTAAATCACATATGTGTCACTTGCACTATTAGGAGTACAGGAAAACTGAAAAGTGATATATCGCACTGTTTAGCACAGGAACAAGTTTCCAACGAAAGAAAAGAAAGCCAAAGCACTACTTTTAAACATAATCACCTGTGCGTCGTTGGCACAATTAGGAATACAGGAAAACTGAAAAGTGATATATCGCACTGTACTGCACAGGAACAACTTTCCAACAAAAGAAAAGAAAAGCAAATTACTACTTATAAACGGAATCAGATGTGCGTCGCTCGTTCAATTAGGAAAACAGGAAAACTGAAAAGTGTTATCTCGCACTGTACGGCACAGAAACAAGTTTCCCTCGAAAGAACAGAAAAGCAAAGCACAACTGTGTAAACTAAATCACATATGTGTCGCCTGTTCAATTACCATAACAGGAAAACTGAAAAGTGATATAACACACTGTACAGCAGAGAAACAAGTTTCCAACAGAAGAACAGAAACGCAAAGCACTATTTTGTAAACTAAATCACATGTGTGTCGCTCGCTCAATTAGGAATACAGGAAAACTGAAACGTGATATATCGCACTGTACAGCACACGAACAAATTTCCAACGAAAGAACAGGAAAGGAAAGCACTACTTTGTAAACTAATTCACATACGTGTCGCCTGTTCAATTATTATAACAGAAAATTTGAAAAGTGATATATCGCACTGTACAGCACAGGAACAACTTTCCAACGAAAGAAAAGAAAAGCAAAGCACTACATTTAAACAGAATCAAATGTGTGTCGCTCGCTTAATTAGGAATACAGGAAAACTGAAAAGTGTTATCTCGCACTGTACGGCACAGAACCAAGTTTCCATCGAAAGAATAGAAAAGCAAAGCACAACTGTGTAAACTAAATCACATAAGTGTTGCCCGTTCAATTACTATAACGGGAAAACTTAAAAGTGATATAACGCACTGTACAGCACAGGAACAAGTTTCCAACAAATGAACAGAAAAGCAAAGCACCGCTTTGTGAACTAATTCACATATGTGTCGCCTGTTCAATTATTGTAACAGGAAAACTAAAAAGTGATATAATCCTAAACCTAACCCTAACCTTAAAACCCTACCCTAATCTTGACCCTAACCCTAACCCTAACCCTAACCCTAACTCTAACCCCTAACCCTAACCCTAACCCTAACCCTACCCTAACCCTAACCCTAACCCTAACCCTAACCCTAACCCTAACCCTACCCTAACACTAACCCTATCCCTAACCCTAACCCTAACTCTAACTGGTTTCCAAGGAAAAAACATACACTCAAAGCACTACTTTGGAAACTAAATCACATGTGTGTCGCTCGCTCAATTAGGAATACAGGAAAACTGAAAAGTGATATATCGCACTGTACAGCACACGAACAAGTTTCCAACGAAAGAACAGAAAAGGAAAGCACTACTTTTTAAACTAATTCACATACGTGTTGCCTGTTCAATTATTATAACAGGAAATCTGAAAAGTGATATATCGCACTGTACAGCACAGGAACAACTTTCCAACGAAAGAAAAGAAAGGCAAAGCACTACTTTTAAACGGAATCACATGTGCTTCACTCACAAAATTAGGAATACAGGAAAACTAAAAAGTGTTATCTCGCACTGTACGGCACAGAAACAAGTTTCCATCGAAAGAACAGAAAAGCAAAGCACAACTGTGTAAACGAAATCACATATGTGTCGCCCGTTCCATTATTAAAACAGGAAAACTGAAAAGTGTTATCTCGCACTGTACGGCACAGAAACAAGTTTCCATCGAAAGAACAGAAAAGAAAAGCACAACTCTGTAACTAAATCACATGTGTGTCGCCCGTTCAATTACTATAACAGGAAAACTTAAAAGTGCTATAACGCACTGTACAGCACAGGAACAAGTTTCCAACGAAAGAAAAGAAAAGCAAAGCACTACTTTTAAACGGAATCACATGTGTGTCGCTCGCTTAATTAGGAATACAGGAAAACTGAAAAGTGTTTTCTTGCACTGTACTGCACAGAAACAAGTTTCCATCGAAAGAACGGAAAAGCAAAGCAGAACTGTGTAAACTAAATCACATACGTGTTGCCCGTTCAATTACTATAACAGGAAAACTTAAAAGTGATATAACGCACTGTACAGCACAGGAACAAGTTTCCAAAAAATGAACAGAAACGCAAAGCACAACTTTGTAAACTAATTCACATACGTGTCGCCTGTTCAATTATTATAGCAGGAAAACTTAACAAGTGATATAACCCTAACCCTAACCCTAACCCTAACCCTAACCCTAACCCCTAACCCTAACCCTAACCCTAACCCTAACCCTACCCTAACCCTAACCATAACCTTAACAATAACCCTACCCTAACCCTAACCCTATCCATAACCCTAACCCTAACCCTAACCCTAACCCTAACACTAAACCTAACCCTAACTGGTTTCCAACGAAAAAACATAAACTTAAAGCACTACTTTGGAAACTAAATCGCATGTGTGTCACTTGCACTATTAGGAATACAGGAAAATTGAACAGTGATACATCGCACTGTATAGCAAAGGAACAAGTTTCCAACGAAAGAAAAGAAAGGCAAAGCACTACTTTTAAACGGAATCACATGTGCTTCGCTCGCACAATTAGGAATACAGGAAAACTAAAAAGTGTTATCTCGCACTGTACGGCACAGAAACAAGTTTCCATCGAAAGAACAGAAAAGCAAAGCACAACTGTGTAAACGAAATCACATATGTGTCGCCCGTTCAATTATTAAAACAGGAAAACTAAAAAGTGATATAACCTTAACCGTAACCCTAACCTTAAAACCCTAACCCTAATCCTAACCCTAACCCTAACCGTAACCCTAACCCCTAACCCTAACCCTAACCCTAACCCTACCCTAACCCTAACCCTAACCCTAACCCTAACCCTAACCCTACCCTAGCCCTAACCCTAACCCTAACCCGAACCCTAACTCTAACTGGTTTCCAACGAAAAAACATACACTCAAAGCACTACTTTGGAAACTAAATCAAATGTGTGTCATTTGCACTATTAGGAATACAGGAAAACGGAAAAGTGATATATCGCACTGTACAGCACAGGAACAAGTTTCCAACGAAAGAAAAGAAAGGCAAAACACTACTTTTAAACGGAATCACCTGTGCGTCGCTTGCACAATTAGAAATACAGGAAAACTGAAAAGTGTTTTCTCGCACTGTACGGCACAGAAACAAGATTCCATCGAAAGAATAGAAAAGCAAAGCACAACTGTGTAAACTAAATCACATATGTGTCGCCCGTTCAATTACTATAACAGGAAAACTGAAAAGTGATATAACGCACTGTACAGCAGAGAAACAAGTTTACAAAAGAAGAACAGAAACGCAAAGCACTATTTTGTAAACTAAATCACATGTGTGTCGTTCGCTCAATTAGGAATACAGGAAAACTGAAAAGTGATATATCGCACTGTACAGCACACGAACAAATTTCCAACGAAAGAACAGGAAAGGAAAGCACTACTTTGTAAACTAATTCACATACGTGTCGCCTGTTCAATTATTATAACAGGAAATTTGAAAAGTGATATATCGCACTGTACAGCATAGGAACAACTTTCCAATGAAAGAAAAGAAAAGAAAAGCATTACATTTAAACAGAATCACATGTGTGTCGCTCGCTTAATTAGGAATACAGGAAAACTGAAAAGTGTTTTCTCGCACTGTACGGCACAGAAACAAGTTTCCATCGAAAGAAAAGAAAAGCAAAGCACAACTGTGTAAACTAAATCACATACGTATTGCCCGATCAATTACTATAACGGGAAAACTTAAAAGTGATATAACGCACTGTACAGCACAGGAACAAGTTTCCAAAAAATGAACAGAAACGCAAAGCACAACTTTGTAAACTAATTCACATATGTGTCGCCTGTTCAATTATTATAACAGGAAAACTAAAAAGTGATATAACCCTAACCCTAACCCTAACCTTAAACCCCTAACCCTAACCCTAAACCTAACCCTAACCCCTAACCTTAACCCTAACCCTAACCCTAACCCTACCCTAACCCTAACCATAACCCTAACCCTAACCCTAACCCTAACCCTACCCTAAACCTAACCCTAACCCTAACCCTAACCCTACCCTAACCCTAACCCTAACCCTAACCCTAACCCTAACCCTAACCCTAACCCTAACTGGTTTCCAACGAAAAAACATAAACTCAAAGCACTACTTTGGAAACTAAATCACATGTGTGTCACTTGCACTATTAGGAATACAGGAAAACTGAAAAGAGATATATCGCACTGTACAGCACAGGAACAACTTTCCAACAAAAGAAAAGAAAAGCAAAGCACTACTTTTAAACAGAATCAGATGTGCTTCGCTCGCTCAATTAGGAAAACAGGAAAACTGAAAAGTGTTATCTCGCACTGTACGGCACAGAAACAAGTTTCCATCGAAAGAACAGAAAAGCAAAGCACAACTGTGTAAACTAAATCACATACGTGTAGCCCGTTCAATTACTATAACAGGAAAACTTAAAAGTGATATAACACACTGTACAGCACAGGAAGAAGTTTCCAACAAATGAACAGAAACGCAAAGCACAACTTTGTAAACTAATTCACATACGTGTCGCCTGTTCAATTATTATAACAGGAAAACTTAACAAGTGATATAACCCTAACCCTAACCCTAACCCTAACCCTAACCCTAACCCTAACCCTAACCTTAAACCCCTAACCCTAACCCTAACCCTAACCCCTAACCCTAACCCTAACCCTAACCCTAACCCTAACCCTACCCTAACCCTAACCCTAACCCTAACCCTACGCTAAACCTAACCTTAACCCTAACCCTAACCCTAAGCCTAACTTGTTTCCAATGAAAAAACATAAACTCAAAGCACTACTTTGGAAACTAAATCTCATGTGTGTCACTTGCACTATTAGGAATACAGGAAAACTGAAAAGTGATATATCGCACTGTACTGCACAGGAACAACTTTCCAACAAAAGAAAAGAAAAGCAAATTACTACTTTTAAACGGAATCAGATGTGCGTCGCTCGCTCAATTAGGAAAACAGGAAAACTGAAAAGTGTTATCTCGCACTGTACGGCACAGAAACAAGTTTTCATCGAAAGAACAGAAAAGCAAAGGATAACGGTGAAAACTAAATCACATAAGTGTAGCCTGTTCAATTAGTATAACAGGAAAACTGAAAAGTGATATAACGCACTGTGCAGCAGAGAAACAAGTTTCCAACAGAGGACCAGAAACGCAAAGCACTACTTTTAAACGGGATCACATGTGTGTCGCCCGCTCAATTAGGAATACAGGAAAACTGAAAAGTGTTTTCTCGCACTGTACGGCACAGAAACAAGTTTCCATCGAAAGAACAGAAAAGAAAAGCACAACTGTGTAAACTAAATCACATACGTGTCACCCGTTCAATTACTATAACAGGAAAACTTAAAAGTGATATAACGCACTGTACAGCACTGGAACACGTTTCCAAAAAATGAACAGAAACACAAAGCACAACTTTGTAAACTAATTCACATACGTGTCGCCTGTTCAATTATTATAACAATAAAACTAAAAAGTGATATAACTTTAACCATACCCCTAACCTTAAAACCCTAACCCTAACCCTAACCCTAACCCTAACCCCTAACCCTAAACCTAACCCTAACCCTAACCCTAACCCTAACCCTACCCTAACCCTAACCATAACCCTAACCCTAACCCTAACCCTACCCTAAACCTAACCCTAACCCTAACCCTAACCCTAACTGGTTTCCATCGAAAAAACATAAACTCAAAAGACTACTTTTAAACTAAATCACATATGTGTCACTTGCACTATTAGGAGTACAGGAAAACTGAAAAGTGATATATCGCACTGTTTAGCACAGGAACAAGTTTCCAACGAAAGAAAAGAAAGCCAAAGCACTACTTTTAAACATAATCACCTGTGCGTCGTTGGCACAATTAGGAATACAGGAAAACTGAAAAGTGATATATCGCACTGTACTGCACAGGAACAACTTTCCAACAAAAGAAAAGAAAAGCAAATTACTACTTATAAACGGAATCAGATGTGCGTCGCTCGTTCAATTAGGAAAACAGGAAAACTGAAAAGTGTTATCTCGCACTGTACGGCACAGAAACAAGTTTCCCTCGAAAGAACAGAAAAGCAAAGCACAACTGTGTAAACTAAATCACATATGTGTCGCCTGTTCAATTACCATAACAGGAAAACTGAAAAGTGATATAACACACTGTACAGCAGAGAAACAAGTTTCCAACAGAAGAACAGAAACGCAAAGCACTATTTTGTAAACTAAATCACATGTGTGTCGCTCGCTCAATTAGGAATACAGGAAAACTGAAACGTGATATATCGCACTGTACAGCACACGAACAAATTTCCAACGAAAGAACAGGAAAGGAAAGCACTACTTTGTAAACTAATTCACATACGTGTCGCCTGTTCAATTATTATAACAGAAAATTTGAAAAGTGATATATCGCACTGTACAGCACAGGAACAACTTTCCAACGAAAGAAAAGAAAAGCAAAGCACTACATTTAAACAGAATCAAATGTGTGTCGCTCGCTTAATTAGGAATACAGGAAAACTGAAAAGTGTTATCTCGCACTGTACGGCACAGAACCAAGTTTCCATCGAAAGAATAGAAAAGCAAAGCACAACTGTGTAAACTAAATCACATAAGTGTTGCCCGTTCAATTACTATAACGGGAAAACTTAAAAGTGATATAACGCACTGTACAGCACAGGAACAAGTTTCCAACAAATGAACAGAAAAGCAAAGCACCGCTTTGTGAACTAATTCACATATGTGTCGCCTGTTCAATTATTGTAACAGGAAAACTAAAAAGTGATATAATCCTAAACCTAACCCTAACCTTAAAACCCTACCCTAATCTTGACCCTAACCCTAACCCTAACCCTAACCCTAACTCTAACCCCTAACCCTAACCCTAACCCTAACCCTACCCTAACCCTAACCCTAACCCTAACCCTAACCCTAACCCTAACCCTACCCTAACACTAACCCTATCCCTAACCCTAACCCTAACTCTAACTGGTTTCCAAGGAAAAAACATACACTCAAAGCACTACTTTGGAAACTAAATCACATGTGTGTCGCTCGCTCAATTAGGAATACAGGAAAACTGAAAAGTGATATATCGCACTGTACAGCACACGAACAAGTTTCCAACGAAAGAACAGAAAAGGAAAGCACTACTTTTTAAACTAATTCACATACGTGTTGCCTGTTCAATTATTATAACAGGAAATCTGAAAAGTGATATATCGCACTGTACAGCACAGGAACAACTTTCCAACGAAAGAAAAGAAAGGCAAAGCACTACTTTTAAACGGAATCACATGTGCTTCACTCACAAAATTAGGAATACAGGAAAACTAAAAAGTGTTATCTCGCACTGTACGGCACAGAAACAAGTTTCCATCGAAAGAACAGAAAAGCAAAGCACAACTGTGTAAACGAAATCACATATGTGTCGCCCGTTCCATTATTAAAACAGGAAAACTGAAAAGTGTTATCTCGCACTGTACGGCACAGAAACAAGTTTCCATCGAAAGAACAGAAAAGAAAAGCACAACTCTGTAACTAAATCACATGTGTGTCGCCCGTTCAATTACTATAACAGGAAAACTTAAAAGTGCTATAACGCACTGTACAGCACAGGAACAAGTTTCCAACGAAAGAAAAGAAAAGCAAAGCACTACTTTTAAACGGAATCACATGTGTGTCGCTCGCTTAATTAGGAATACAGGAAAACTGAAAAGTGTTTTCTTGCACTGTACTGCACAGAAACAAGTTTCCATCGAAAGAACGGAAAAGCAAAGCAGAACTGTGTAAACTAAATCACATACGTGTTGCCCGTTCAATTACTATAACAGGAAAACTTAAAAGTGATATAACGCACTGTACAGCACAGGAACAAGTTTCCAAAAAATGAACAGAAACGCAAAGCACAACTTTGTAAACTAATTCACATACGTGTCGCCTGTTCAATTATTATAGCAGGAAAACTTAACAAGTGATATAACCCTAACCCTAACCCTAACCCTAACCCTAACCCTAACCCCTAACCCTAACCCTAACCCTAACCCTAACCCTACCCTAACCCTAACCATAACCTTAACAATAACCCTACCCTAACCCTAACCCTATCCATAACCCTAACCCTAACCCTAACCCTAACCCTAACACTAAACCTAACCCTAACTGGTTTCCAACGAAAAAACATAAACTTAAAGCACTACTTTGGAAACTAAATCGCATGTGTGTCACTTGCACTATTAGGAATACAGGAAAATTGAACAGTGATACATCGCACTGTATAGCAAAGGAACAAGTTTCCAACGAAAGAAAAGAAAGGCAAAGCACTACTTTTAAACGGAATCACATGTGCTTCGCTCGCACAATTAGGAATACAGGAAAACTAAAAAGTGTTATCTCGCACTGTACGGCACAGAAACAAGTTTCCATCGAAAGAACAGAAAAGCAAAGCACAACTGTGTAAACGAAATCACATATGTGTCGCCCGTTCAATTATTAAAACAGGAAAACTAAAAAGTGATATAACCTTAACCGTAACCCTAACCTTAAAACCCTAACCCTAATCCTAACCCTAACCCTAACCGTAACCCTAACCCCTAACCCTAACCCTAACCCTAACCCTACCCTAACCCTAACCCTAACCCTAACCCTAACCCTAACCCTACCCTAGCCCTAACCCTAACCCTAACCCGAACCCTAACTCTAACTGGTTTCCAACGAAAAAACATACACTCAAAGCACTACTTTGGAAACTAAATCAAATGTGTGTCATTTGCACTATTAGGAATACAGGAAAACGGAAAAGTGATATATCGCACTGTACAGCACAGGAACAAGTTTCCAACGAAAGAAAAGAAAGGCAAAACACTACTTTTAAACGGAATCACCTGTGCGTCGCTTGCACAATTAGAAATACAGGAAAACTGAAAAGTGTTTTCTCGCACTGTACGGCACAGAAACAAGATTCCATCGAAAGAATAGAAAAGCAAAGCACAACTGTGTAAACTAAATCACATATGTGTCGCCCGTTCAATTACTATAACAGGAAAACTGAAAAGTGATATAACGCACTGTACAGCAGAGAAACAAGTTTACAAAAGAAGAACAGAAACGCAAAGCACTATTTTGTAAACTAAATCACATGTGTGTCGTTCGCTCAATTAGGAATACAGGAAAACTGAAAAGTGATATATCGCACTGTACAGCACACGAACAAATTTCCAACGAAAGAACAGGAAAGGAAAGCACTACTTTGTAAACTAATTCACATACGTGTCGCCTGTTCAATTATTATAACAGGAAATTTGAAAAGTGATATATCGCACTGTACAGCATAGGAACAACTTTCCAATGAAAGAAAAGAAAAGAAAAGCATTACATTTAAACAGAATCACATGTGTGTCGCTCGCTTAATTAGGAATACAGGAAAACTGAAAAGTGTTTTCTCGCACTGTACGGCACAGAAACAAGTTTCCATCGAAAGAAAAGAAAAGCAAAGCACAACTGTGTAAACTAAATCACATACGTATTGCCCGATCAATTACTATAACGGGAAAACTTAAAAGTGATATAACGCACTGTACAGCACAGGAACAAGTTTCCAAAAAATGAACAGAAACGCAAAGCACAACTTTGTAAACTAATTCACATATGTGTCGCCTGTTCAATTATTATAACAGGAAAACTAAAAAGTGATATAACCCTAACCCTAACCCTAACCTTAAACCCCTAACCCTAACCCTAAACCTAACCCTAACCCCTAACCTTAACCCTAACCCTAACCCTAACCCTACCCTAACCCTAACCATAACCCTAACCCTAACCCTAACCCTACCCTAAACCTAACCCTAACCCTAACCCTAACCCTACCCTAACCCTAACCCTAACCCTAACCCTAACCCTAACCCTAACCCTAACCCTAACTGGTTTCCAACGAAAAAACATAAACTCAAAGCACTACTTTGGAAACTAAATCACATGTGTGTCACTTGCACTATTAGGAATACAGGAAAAATGAAAAGAGATATATCGCACTGTACAGCACAGGAACAACTTTCCAACAAAAGAAAAGAAAAGAAAAGCACTACTTTTAAACAGAATCAGATGTGCTTCGCTCGCTCAATTAGGAAAACAGGAAAACTGAAAAGTGTTATCTCGCACTGTACGGCACAGAAACAAGTTTCCATCGAAAGAACAGAAAAGCAAAGCACAACTGTGTAAACTAAATCACATACGTGTAGCCCGTTCAATTACTATAACAGGAAAACTTAAAAGTGATATAACACACTGTACAGCACAGGAAGAAGTTTCCAACAAATGAACAGAAACGCAAAGCACAACTTTGTAAACTAATTCACATACGTGTCGCCTGTTCAATTATTATAACAGGAAAACTTAACAAGTGATATAACCCTAACCCTAACCCTAACCCTAACCCTAACCCTAACCCTAACCCTAACCTTAAACCCCTAACCCTAACCCTAACCCTAACCCCTAACCCTAACCCTAACCCTAACCCTAACCCTAACCCTACCCTAACCCTAACCCTAACCCTAACCCTAACCCTACGCTAAACCTAACCTTAACCCTAACCCTAACCCTAAGCCTAACTTGTTTCCAATGAAAAAACATAAACTCAAAGCACTACTTTGGAAACTAAATCTCATGTGTGTCACTTGCACTATTAGGAATACAGGAAAACTGAAAAGTGATATATCGCACTGTACTGCACAGGAACAACTTTCCAACAAAAGAAAAGAAAAGCAAATTACTACTTTTAAACGGAATCAGATGTGCGTCGCTCGCTCAATTAGGAAAACAGGAAAACTGAAAAGTGTTATCTCGCACTGTACGGCACAGAAACAAGTTTTCATCGAAAGAACAGAAAAGCAAAGGATAACGGTGAAAACTAAATCACATAAGTGTAGCCTGTTCAATTAGTATAACAGGAAAACTGAAAAGTGATATAACGCACTGTGCAGCAGAGAAACAAGTTTCCAACAGAGGACCAGAAACGCAAAGCACTACTTTTAAACGGGATCACATGTGTGTCGCCCGCTCAATTAGGAATACAGGAAAACTGAAAAGTGTTTTCTCGCACTGTACGGCACAGAAACAAGTTTCCATCGAAAGAACAGAAAAGAAAAGCACAACTGTGTAAACTAAATCACATACGTGTCACCCGTTCAATTACTATAACAGGAAAACTTAAAAGTGATATAACGCACTGTACAGCACTGGAACACGTTTCCAAAAAATGAACAGAAACACAAAGCACAACTTTGTAAACTAATTCACATACGTGTCGCCTGTTCAATTATTATAACAATAAAACTAAAAAGTGATATAACTTTAACCATACCCCTAACCTTAAAACCCTAACCCTAACCCTAACCCTAACCCTAACCCCTAACCCTAAACCTAACCCTAACCCTAACCCTAACCCTAACCCTACCCTAACCCTAACCATAACCCTAACCCTAACCCTAACCCTACCCTAAACCTAACCCTAACCCTAACCCTAACCCTAACTGGTTTCCATCGAAAAAACATAAACTCAAAAGACTACTTTTAAACTAAATCACATATGTGTCACTTGCACTATTAGGAGTACAGGAAAACTGAAAAGTGATATATCGCACTGTTTAGCACAGGAACAAGTTTCCAACGAAAGAAAAGAAAGCCAAAGCACTACTTTTAAACATAATCACCTGTGCGTCGTTGGCACAATTAGGAATACAGGAAAACTGAAAAGTGATATATCGCACTGTACTGCACAGGAACAACTTTCCAACAAAAGAAAAGAAAAGCAAATTACTACTTATAAACGGAATCAGATGTGCGTCGCTCGTTCAATTAGGAAAACAGGAAAACTGAAAAGTGTTATCTCGCACTGTACGGCACAGAAACAAGTTTCCATCGAAAGAACAGAAAAGCAAAGCACAACTGTGTAAACTAAATCACATATGTGTCGCCTGTTCAATTACCATAACAGGAAAACTGAAAAGTGATATAACACACTGTACAGCAGAGAAACAAGTTTCCAACAGAAGAACAGAAACGCAAAGCACTATTTTGTAAACTAAATCACATGTGTGTCGCTCGCTCAATTAGGAATACAGGAAAACTGAAACGTGATATATCGCACTGTACAGCACACGAACAAATTTCCAACGAAAGAACAGGAAAGGAAAGCACTACTTTGTAAACTAATTCACATACGTGTCGCCTGTTCAATTATTATAACAGAAAATTTGAAAAGTGATATATCGCACTGTACAGCACAGGAACAACTTTCCAACGAAAGAAAAGAAAAGCAAAGCACTACATTTAAACAGAATCAAATGTGTGTCGCTCGCTTAATTAGGAATACAGGAAAACTGAAAAGTGTTATCTCGCACTGTACGGCACAGAAACAAGTTTCCATCGAAAGAATAGAAAAGCAAAGCACAACTGTGTAAACTAAATCACATAAGTGTTGCCCGTTCAATTACTATAACGGGAAAACTTAAAAGTGATATAACGCACTGTACAGCACAGGAACAAGTTTCCAACAAATGAACAGAAAAGCAAAGCACCGCTTTGTGAACTAATTCACATATGTGTCGCCTGTTCAATTATTGTAACAGGAAAACTAAAAAGTGATATAATCCTAAACCTAACCCTAACCTTAAAACCCTACCCTAATCTTGACCCTAACCCTAACCCTAACCCTAACCCTAACTCTAACCCCTAACCCTAACCCTAACCCTAACCCTACCCTAACCCTAACCCTAACCCTAACCCTAACCCTAACCCTAACCCTACCCTAACACTAACCCTATCCCTAACCCTAACCCTAACTCTAACTGGTTTCCAAGGAAAAAACATACACTCAAAGCACTACTTTGGAAACTAAATCACATGTGTGTCGCTCGCTCAATTAGGAATACAGGAAAACTGAAAAGTGATATATCGCACTGTACAGCACACGAACAAGTTTCCAACGAAAGAACAGAAAAGGAAAGCACTACTTTTTAAACTAATTCACATACGTGTTGCCTGTTCAATTATTATAACAGGAAATCTGAAAAGTGATATATCGCACTGTACAGCACAGGAACAACTTTCCAACGAAAGAAAAGAAAGGCAAAGCACTACTTTTAAACGGAATCACATGTGCTTCACTCACAAAATTAGGAATACAGGAAAACTAAAAAGTGTTATCTCGCACTGTACGGCACAGAAACAAGTTTCCATCGAAAGAACAGAAAAGCAAAGCACAACTGTGTAAACGAAATCACATATGTGTCGCCCGTTCAATTATTAAAACAGGAAAACTGAAAAGTGTTATCTCGCACTGTACGGCACAGAAACAAGTTTCCATCGAAAGAACAGAAAAGAAAAGCACAACTCTGTAACTAAATCACATGTGTGTCGCCCGTTCAATTACTATAACAGGAAAACTTAAAAGTGCTATAACGCACTGTACAGCACAGGAACAAGTTTCCAACGAAAGAAAAGAAAAGCAAAGCACTACTTTTAAACGGAATCACATGTGTGTCGCTCGCTTAATTAGGAATACAGGAAAACTGAAAAGTGTTTTCTTGCACTGTACTGCACAGAAACAAGTTTCCATCGAAAGAACGGAAAAGCAAAGCAGAACTGTGTAAACTAAATCACATACGTGTTGCCCGTTCAATTACTATAACAGGAAAACTTAAAAGTGATATAACGCACTGTACAGCACAGGAACAAGTTTCCAAAAAATGAACAGAAACGCAAAGCACAACTTTGTAAACTAATTCACATACGTGTCGCCTGTTCAATTATTATAGCAGGAAAACTTAACAAGTGATATAACCCTAACCCTAACCCTAACCCTAACCCTAACCCTAACCCTAACCCTAACCCCTAACCCTAACCCTAACCCTAACCCTAACCCTACCCTAACCCTAACCATAACCTTAACAATAACCCTACCCTAACCCTAACCCTATCCATAACCCTAACCCTAACCCTAACCCTAACACTAAACCTAACCCTAACTGGTTTCCAACGAAAAAACATAAACTTAAAGCACTACTTTGGAAACTAAATCGCATGTGTGTCACTTGCACTATTAGGAATACAGGAAAATTGAACAGTGATACATCGCACTGTATAGCAAAGGAACAAGTTTCCAACGAAAGAAAAGAAAGGCAAAGCACTACTTTTAAACGGAATCACATGTGCTTCGCTCGCACAATTAGGAATACAGGAAAACTAAAAAGTGTTATCTCGCACTGTACGGCACAGAAACAAGTTTCCATCGAAAGAACAGAAAAGCAAAGCACAACTGTGTAAACGAAATCACATATGTGTCGCCCGTTCAATTATTAAAACAGGAAAACTAAAAAGTGATATAACCTTAACCGTAACCCTAACCTTAAAACCCTAACCCTAATCCTAACCCTAACCCTAACCGTAACCCTAACCCCTAACCCTAACCCTAACCCTAACCCTACCCTAACCCTAACCCTAACCCTAACCCTAACCCTAACCCTACCCTAGCCCTAACCCTAACCCTAACCCGAACCCTAACTCTAACTGGTTTCCAACGAAAAAACATACACTCAAAGCACTACTTTGGAAACTAAATCACATGTGTGTCGCTCGCTCAATTAGGAATACAGGAAAACTGAAAAGTGATATATTGCACTGTACACCACAGTAACAACTTTCCAACGAAAGAAAAGAAAAGCAAAGCACTATATTTAAACGAAATCACATGTGTATCGCTCGCTTAATTAGGAATACAGGAAGACTGAAAAGTGTTTTCTCGCACTTTACTGCACAGAAACAAGTTTCCATCGAAAGAACAGAAAAGAAAAGCACAACTCTGTAAACTAAATCACATGCGTGTCGCCCGTTCAATTACTATAACAGGAAAACTTAAAAGTGATATAACGCACTGTACAGCACAGGAACAAGTTTCCAACAAATGAACAGAAAAGCAAAGCACAACTTTGTAAACTAATTCACATATGTGTCGCCTGTTCAATTATTATAACAGGAAAACTAAAAAGTGATATAACCCTAACCCTAACCCTAACCTTAAAACCCTAACCCTAATCCTAACCCTAATCCTAACCCTAACCCTAAACCTAACCCCTAACCCTAACCCTAACCCTAACCCTACCCTAAACCTAACCCTAACCCTAACCCTAACCCTAACCCTAACCCTAACCCTAACCATACCCTAACCCTAACCCTAACCCTAAACCTAGCCCTAAACCTAACCCTAACTCTAACTGGTTTCCAAGGAAAAAACATACACTCAAAGCACTACTTTGGAAACTAAATCACATGTGTGTCGCTCGCTCAATTAGGAATACAGGAAAACTGAAAAGTGTTTTCTCGCACTGTACGGCATAGAAACAATTTTCCATCGAAAGAAGAGAAAAGCAAAGCATAACTCTGTAAACTAAATCACATGCGTGTCGCCCGTTCAATTACTATAACCGGAAAACTTAAAAGTGATATAACGCACAGTACAGCACAGGAACACGTTTCCAAAAAATGAACAGTAACGCAAAGCACAACTTTGTAAACTAATTCACATACGTGTCGCCTGTTCAATTATTATAACAGGAAAACTTAACAAGTGATATAACCATAACCCTAACCCTACCCTAACCCTACCCTAACCCTAACCATAACCCTAACCCTAACCCTACCCTAACCCTAACTCTAACCCTAACCCTTACCCTAAACCTAACCCTAACCCTAACTGGTTTCCAACGAAAAAACATAAAGTCAAAGCACTACTTTGGAAACTAAATCACATGTGTGTCACTTGCACTATTAGGAATACAGGAAAACTGAAAAGTGATGTATCGCACTGTATAGCACAGGAACAAGTTTCCAACGAAAGAAAAGAAAGGCAAAGCACTACTTTTAAACGGAATCACATGTGCTTCGCTCGCACAATTAGGAATACAGGAAAACTAAAAAGTGTTATCTCGCACTGTACGGCACAGAAACAAGTTTCCATCGAAAGAACAGAAAAGCAAAGCACAACTGTGTAAACGAAATCACATATGTGTCGCCCGTTCAATTATTAAAACAGGAAAACTGAAAAGTGATATAACGCACTGTACAGCACAGGAACAAGTTTCCAAAAAATGAACAGAAACGCAAAGCACAACTTTGTAAACTAATTCACATACGTGTCGCCTGATCAATTATTATAACAGGAAAACTTAACAAGTGATATAACCATAACCCTAACCCTAACCCTAACCCCTAACCCTAACCCTAACCCTAACCCTAACCCTAACCCTACCCTAACCCTAACCATAAACCTAACCCTAACCCTACCCTAACCCTAACACTAACCCTAACCCTAACCCTAAACCTAACCCTAACCCTAACTGGTTTCTAACGAAAAAACATAAACTCAAAGCACTACTTTGGAAACTAAATCACATGTGTGTCACTTGCACTATTAGGAATACAGGAAAACTGAAAAGTGATATATCGCAGTGTATAGCACAGGAACAAGTTTCCAACGAAAGTAAAGAAAGGCAAAGCACTACTTTTAAACGGAATCACATGTGCTTCGCTCGCACAATTAGGAATACAGGAAAACTAAAAAGTGTTATCTCGCACTGTACGGCACAGAAACAAGTTTCCATCGAAAGAACAGAAAAGCAAAGCACAACTGTGTAAACGAAATCACATATGTGTCGCCCGTTCAATTATTAAAACAGGAAAACTGAAAAGTGTTATATATAGCACTGTACCGCACAGGAACAACTTTCCAACAAAAGAAAAGAAAAGAAAAACACTACTTTTAAACGGAATCAGATGGGCGTCGCTCGCTCAATTAGGAATACAAGAAAACTGAAAAGTGTTATCTCGCACTGTACAGCACAGAAACAAGTTTCCATCGAAAGAACAGAAAAGCAAAGGATAACAGTGAAAACTAAATCACATAAGTGTCGCCTTTTCAATTACTATAACAGGAAAACTGAAAAGTGATATAACGCACTGTACAGCAGAGAAACAAGTTTCTTAAGAAGAACAGAAACGCAAAGCACTATTTTGTAAACTAAATCACATGTGCTTCGCTCGCTCAATTAGGAATACAGGAAAACTGAAAAGTGATATATCGCAGTGTACACCACAGGAACAACTTTCCAACGAAAGAAAAGAAAAGCAAAGCACTACTTTTAAACGGAATCACATGTGTGTCACTCGCTTAATTAGGAATACAGGAAAACTGAAAAGTGTTATCTCGCACTGTACGGCACAGAAACAAGTTTCCATCGAAAGAAGAAAAAAGAAAAGCACAACTCTGTAAACTAAATCACATGCGTGTCGCCCGTTCAATTACTATAACGGGAAAACTTAAAAGTGATATAACGCACTGTACAGCACAGGAACAAGTTTCCAACAAATGAACAGAAAAGCAAAGCACAACTTTGTAAACTAATTCACATATGTGTCGCCTGTTCAATTATTATAACAGGAAAACTAAAAAGTGATATAACCCTAACCCTAACCCTAACCTTAAAACCCTAACCGTAACCCTAACCCTAACCCTAACCCTAACCCTAACCCTAACTCTAACTGGTTTCCAACGAAAAAACATACACTCAAAGCACTACTTTGGAAACTAAATCACATGTGTGTCGCTCGCTCAATTGGGAATACAGGAAAACTGGAAAGTGATATATCGCACTGTACAGCACACGAACAAATTTCCAACGAAAGAACAGAAAAGTAAAGCACTACTTTGTAAACTAATTCACATACGTGTCGCCTGTTCAATTATTATAACAGGAAATCTGAAAAGTGATATATCGCACTGTACAGCACAGGAACAACTTTCCAACGAAAGAAAAGAAAGGCAAAGCACGACTTTTAAACGGAATCACATGTGCTTCGCTCGCACAATTAGGAATACAGGAAAACTAAAAAGTGTTATCTCGCACTGTACGGCACAGAAACAAGTTTCCATCGAAAGAACAGAAAAGCAAAGCAGAACTGTGTAAACGAAATCACATATGTGTCGCCCGTTCAATTATTAAAACAGGAAAACTGAAAAGTGATATAACGCACTGTACAGCACAGGAACAAGTTTCCAAAAAATGAACAGAAACGCAAAGCACAACTTTGTAAACTAATTCACATACGTGTCTCCAGTTCAATTATTATAACAGGAAAACTAACAAGTGATATAACCCTAACCCTAACCCTAACCCTAACCCCTAACCCTAACCCTAACCCTAACCCTAACCCCTAACCCTAACCCTAACCCTAACCCTACCCTAACCCTAACCCTAACCCTAACACTAACCCTAACCCTACCCTAACCCTAACCCTAAGCCTAACCCTAACCCTAACCCTAACCCTAACACTAACTGGTTTCCAACGAAAAAACATAAACTCAAAGCACTACTTTGGAAACTAAATCACATGTGTGTCACTTGCACTATTAGGAATACAGGAAAACTGAAAAGTGATATATCGCACTGTATAGCACAGGAACAAGTTTCCAACGAAAGAAAAGAAAGGCAAAGCACTACTTTTAAACGGAATCACATGTGCTTCGGTAGCACAATTAGGAATACAGGAAAACTAAAAAGTGTTATCTCGCACTGTACGGCACAGAAACAAGTTTCCATCGAAAGAACAGAAAAGCAAAGCACAACTGTGTAAACGAAATCACATATGTGTCGCCAGTTCAATTATTAAAACAGGAAAACTGAAAAGTGATATATCGCACTGTACAGCACAGGAACAACTTTCCAACAAAAGAAAAGAAAAGAAAAGCACTACTTTTAAACGGAATCAGATGGGCGTCGCTCGCTCAATTAGAAATACAGGAAAACTGAAAAGTGTTATCTCGCACTGTAGGGCACAGAAACAAGTTTCCATTGAAAGAACAGGAAAGCAAGGGATAACTGTGAAAACTAAATCACATAAGTGTCGCCTTTTCAATTACTATAACAGGAAAACTGAAAAGTGATATAACGCACTGTACAGCAGAGAAACAAGTTTCCAAAAGAAGAACAGAAACGCAAAGCACTATTTTGTAAACTAAATCACATGTGTGTGGCTCGCTCAATTAGGAATACAGGAAAACTAAAAAGTGTTATCGCACTGTACGGCACAGAAACAAGTTTCCATTGAAAGAACAGAAAAGCAAAGCACAACTGTGTAAACGAAATCACATATGTGTCGCCCGTTCAATTATTAAAACTGTAAAACTGAAAAGTGATATAACGCACTGTACATCACAGGAACAACTTTCCAACAGAAGAAAAGCAAAGCAAAGCACTACTTTTAAACGGAATCACATATGTGTCACTCGCTTAATTAGGAATACAGGAAAACTGAAAAGTGTTTTCTCGCACTTTACTGCACAGAAAAAAGTTTCCATCGAAAGAAGAGAAAAGGAAAGCACAACTCTGTAAACTAAATCACATGCGTGTCGCCCGTTCAATTACTATAACAGGAAAACTTAAAAGTGATATAACGCACTGTACAGCACAGGAACAAGGTTCCAACAAATGAACAGAAAAGCAAAGCACAACTTTGTAAACTAATTCACATATGTGTCGCCTGTTCAATTATTATAACAGGAAAACTAAAAAGTGATATAACCCTAACCCTAACTCTAACCGTAAAACCCTAACCCTAACCCTAACGCTAACCCTACCCTAACCCTAACCCTAAACCTAACGGTAACTCTAACCCTAACCCTACCCTAACCCTAACCCTAACCCTAACCCTAACCCTAACCCTTACCCTAACTCTAACTGGTTTCCAACGAAAAAACATACACTCAAAGCACTAATTTGGAAACTAAATCACATGTGTGTCGCTCTCTCAATTAGGAATACAGGAAAACTGAAAAGTGATATATCACACTGTACAGCACACGAACAAATTTCCAACGAAAGAACAGAAAAGGAAAGCACTACTTTGTAAACTAAATCACATACGCGTCGCCTGTTCAATTATTATAACAGGAAATCTGAAAAGTGATATATCGCACTGTACAGCACAGGAACAACTTTCCAACGAAAGTAAAGATAAGCAAAGCACTACGTTTAAACGGAATCACATGTGTGTCGCTCGCTTAATTAGGAATACAGGAAAATTGAAAAGTGTTTTCTCGCACTGTACGGCACAGAAACAAGTTTCCATCGAAAGAACAGAAAAGCAAAGCACAACTGTGTAAACGAAATCACATATGTGTCCCCCGTTCAATTATTAAAACAGGAAAACTGAAAAGTGATATAACACACTGTACAGCACAGGAACAAGTTTCCAAAAAATGAACAGAAACGCAAAGCACAACTTTGTAAACTAATTCACATACGTGTCTCCAGTTTAATTATTATAACAGGAAAACTAACAAGTGATATAACCCTAACCCTAGCCCTAACCCTAACCCTAACCCTAACCCTAACCCCTAACCCTAACCCTAACCCTAACCCTAACCCTACCCTAACCCTAACCATAACCCTAACCCTAACCCTAACCATACCCTAACCCTAACCCTAACCCTAACCCTAACACTAACCCTAACCCTAACCCGAAACCTAACCCTAACCCTAACTACTTTCTAACGAATAAACATAAACTCAAAGCACTATTTTTTAAACTAAATCACATGTGTGTCGCTCGCTCAATTAGGAATACAGGAAAACTGAAAAGTGATATATCTCGCTGTACAGCACACGAACAAATTTCCAACGAAAGAACAGAAAAGAAAAGCACTACTTTGTAAACTAATTCACATATGTGTCGCCTGTTCAATTATTATAACAGGAAATCTGAAAAGTGATATATCGCACTGTACAGCACAGGAACAACTTTCCAACGAAAGAAAAGAAAAGCAAAGCACTACGTTTAAACGGAATCACATGTGTGTCGCTCACTTAATTAGGAATACAGGAAAACTGAAAAGTGTTTTCTCGCACTGTATGGCACAGAAACAAGTTAACATCGAAAGAACAGAAAAGCAAAGCATAACTCTGTAAACTAAATCACATGCGTGTCACCCGTTCAATTAGTATAACAGGAAAACTTAAAAGTGATATAACGCACAGTACAGCCCAGGAACAAGTTTCCAAAAAATGAACAGAAACCTTAAAACCCTAACCCTAATCCTAACCCTTACCCTAACCCTAACCCTAACACCTAACCCTAACCCTAACCCTAACCCTACCCTAACCCTAACCCTAACCCTAACACTAACCCTAACCCTACCCTAACCCTAACCCTAAGCCTAACCCTAACCCTAACCCTAACCCTAACCCTAACCCTAACACTAACTGGTTTCCAACGAAAAAACTTAAACTCAAAGCACTACTTTGGAAACTAAATCACATGTGTGTCACTTGCACTATTAGGAATACAGGAAAACTGAAAAGTGATATATCGCACTGTATAGCACAGGAACAAGTTTCCAACGAAAGAAAAGAAAGGCAAAGCACTACTTTTAAACGGAATCACATGTGCTTCGCTAGCACAATTAGGAATACAGGAAAACTAAAAAGTGTTATCTCGCACTGTACGGCACAGAAACAAGTTTCCATCGAAAGAACAGAAAAGCAAAGCACAACTGTGTAAACGAAATCACATATGTGTCGCCCGTTCAATTATTAAAACAGGAAAACTGAAAAGTGATATATCGCACTGTACAGCACAGGAACAACTTTCCAACAAAAGAAAAGAAAAGAAAAGCACTACTTTTAAACGGAATCAGATGGGCGTCGCTCGCTCAATTAGAAATACAGGAAAACTGAAAAGTGTTATCTCGCACTGTAGGGCACAGAAACAAGTTTCCATTGAAAGAACAGGAAAGCAAGGGATAACTATGAAAACTAAATCACATAAGTGTCGCCTTTTCAATTACTATAACAGGAAAACTGAAAAGTGATATAACGCACTGTACAGCAGAGAAACAAGTTTCCAAAAGAAGAACAGAAACGCAAAGCACTATTTTGTAAACTAAATCACATGCGTGTCGCCCGTTCAATTACTATAACAGGAAAACTTAAAAGTGATATAACGCACTGTACAACACAGGAACAAGTTTCCAACAAATGAACAGAAAAGCAAAGCACAACTTTGTAAACTAATTCACATATGTGTCGCCTGTTCAATTATTATAACAGGAAAACTAAAAAGTGATATAACCCTAACCCTAACCCTAACCTTAAAACCCTAACCCTAATCCTAACCCTAACCCTAACCCTAACCCTAACCCTAACCCTAACTCTAACTGGTTTCCAACGAAAAAACATACACTCAAAGCACTACTTTGGAAACTAAATCACATGTGTGTCGCTCGCTCAATTAGGAATACAGGAAAACTGAAAAGTGATATATCGCACTGTACAGCACACGAATAAATTTCCAACGAAAGAACAGAAAAGGAAAGCACTACATTGTAAACTAATTCTCATACGTGTCGCCTGTTCAATTATTATAACAGGAAATCTGAAAAGTGATATATCGCACTGTACAGCACAGGAACAACTTTCCAACTAAAGAAAAGAAAAGAAAAGCACTACGTTTAAATGGAATCACATGTGTGTCACTCGCTTAATTAGGAATACAGGAAAACTGAAAAGTGTTTTCTCGCACTGTACGCACAGAAACAAGTTTCCATCGAAAGAACGGAAAAGCAAAGCACAACTAAGTAAACTAAATCACATACGTGTTGTCCGTTCAATTACTATAACAGGAAAACTTAAAAGTGATATAACGCACTGTACAGCATAGGAACAAGTTTCCTAAAAATGAACAGAAACGCAAAGCACAAGTTTGTAAACTAATTCACATATGTGTCGCCTGTTCAATTATTATAACAGGAAAACTAAAAAGTGATATAACCCTAACCCTAACCCTAACCTTAAAACCCTAACCCTAATCCTAACCCGAATCCTAACCCTAACCCTAACCCTAACCCCTAACCCTAACCCTAACCTCTAACCCTAACCCTAACCCTAACCCTAACCCTACCCTAAACCTAACCCTAACCCTAACCCTAACCCTACTCTAACCCTAACCCTAACCCTAACCCTTGCCCTAAACCTCACCCTAACTCTAACTGGTTTCCTACGAAAAACATACACTCAAAGCACTACTTTGGAAACTAAATCACATGTGTGTCGCTCACTCAATTAGGAATACAGGAAAACTGAAAAGTGATATATCTCACTGTACAGCACACGAACATATTTCCAACGAAAGAACAGAAAAGGAAAGCACTACTTTGTAAACTAATTCACATACGTGTCACCTGTTGAATTACTATAACAGGAAATCTGAAAAGTGATATATCGCACTGTACAGCACAGGAACAACATTCCAACGAAAGAAAAGAAAAGCAAAGCACTACGTTTAAACGGAATCACATGTGTGTCGCTCGCTTAATTAGGAATACAGGAAAACTGTAAAGTGTTTTCTCACACTGTACGGCACAGAAACAAGTTTCCATCGAAAGAACAGAAAAGCAAAGCATAACTCTGTAAACTAAATCACATGCGTGTAACCCGTTCAATTACTATAACAGGAAAACTTAAAAGTGATATAACGCACAGTACAGCACAGGAACAAGTTTCCAAAAAATGAAGAGAAACGCAAAGCACAACTTTGTAAACTAATTCACATACGTGTCGCCTGTTCAATTATTATGAAGGAAAACTAACAAGTGATATAACCCTAACCCTAACCCTAACCCTAACCCCTAACCCTAACCCTAACCCTAAGCCTAACCCTACCCTAACCCTAACCATAACCCTAACCCTAACCCTACCCTAACCCTAACACTAACCCTAACCCTAACCCTAAACCTAACCCTAACCCTAACTGGTTTCCAATGAAAAAAAATAAACTCTAAGCACTACTTTGGAAACTAAATCTCATGTGTGTCACTTGCACTATTAGGAATACAGGAAAACTGAAAAGTGATATATCGCACTGTATAGCACAGGAACAATTTTCCAACGAAAGAAAAGAAAGGCAAAGCACTACGTTTAAACGGAATCACACGTGTGTCGCTAGCTTAATTAGAAATACAGGAAAACTGAAAAGTCTTTTCTCGCACTGTATGGCACAGAAACAAGTTTCCATCGAAAGGAGAGAAAAGCAAAGCACAACTGTGTAAACGAAATCACATATGTGTCGCCCGTTCAATTATTAAAACAGGAAAACAGAAAAGTGATATATCGCACTGTACAGCACAGGAACAACTTTCCAACAAAAGAAAAGAAAAGCAAAGCACTACATTTAAACGGAATCAGATGGGCATCGCTCGCTCAATTAGGAATACAGGAAAACTGAAAAGTGTTATCTCGCACTGTACGGCACAGAAATAAGTTTCCATCAAAACAACAGAAAAGCAAAGGATAACTGTGAAAACTAAATCACATAAGTGTCGCCTTTTCAATTACTATAACAGGAAAACTGAAAGGTGATATAACGCACTGTACAGCAGAGAAACAAGTTTCCAAAAGAAGAACAGAAACGCAAAGCACTATTTTGTAAACTAAATCACATGCGTGTCGCCCGTTCAATTACTATAACAGGAAAACTTAAAAGTGATATAACGCACTGTACAACACAGGAACAAGTTTCCAACAAATGAACAGAAAAGCAAAGCACAACTTTGTAAACTAATTCACATATGTGTCGCCTGTTCAATTATTATAACAGGAAAACTAAAAAGTGATATAACCCTAACCCTAACCCTAACCTTAAAACCCTAACCCTAATCCTAACCCTAACCCTAACCCTAACCCTAACCCTAACCCTAACTCTAACTGGTTTCCAACGAAAAAACATACACTCAAAGCACTACTTTGTAAACTAAATCACATGTGTGTCGCTCGCTCAATTAGGAATACAGGAAAACTGAAAAGTGATATATCGCACTGTACAGCACACGAATAAATTTCCAACGAAAGAACAGAAAAGGAAAGCACTACATTGTAAACTAATTCACATACGTGTCGCCTGTTCAATTATTATAACAGGAAATCTGAAAAGTGATATATCGCACTGTACAGCACAGGAACAACTTTCCAACGAAAGAAAAGAAAGGCAAAGCACTACTTTTAAACGGAATCACATGTGCTTCGCTCGCACTATTAGGAATACAGGAAAACTGAAAGTGTTATCTCGCACTGTATGGCACAGAAACAATTTTCCATCGAAAGAACAGAAAAGCAAAGCACAACTGTATAAACGAAATCACATATGTTTCGCCCGTTCAATTATTAAAACAGGAAAACTGAAAAGTGATATAACGCACTGTACAGCACAGGAACAACTTTCCAACGAAAGAAAAGAAAAGCAAAGCACTACGTTTAAACAGAATCACATGTGTGTTGCTCGCTTAATTAGGAATACAGGAAAACTGAAAAGTGTTTTCTCGCACTGTACGGCACAGAAACAAGTTTCCATCGAAAGAACAGAAAAGCAAAGCACAACTGTGTAAACTAAATCACATACGTGTCGCCCGTTCAATTACTATAACAGGAAAACTTAAAAGTGATATAACGCACTGTACAGCACAGGAACAAGTTTCCAAAAAATGAACAGAAACGCAAAGCACAACTTTGTAAACTAATTCACATACGTGTCTCCAGTTCAATTATTATAACAGGAAAACTAACAAGTAATATAACCCTATCCCTAACCCTAACCCTAACCCTAACCCCTAACCCTAACCCTAACCCTAACCCTAACCCTAACCCTAACCCTACCCTAACCCTAACCATAACCCTAACCCTAACCCTAACCCTACCCTAACCCTAACCCTAACCCTAACACTAACCCTAACCCTAACCCTAACCTAACCCTAACCCTAACTGGTTTCTAACGAAAAAACGTAAACTCAAAGCACTACTTTGGAAACTAAATCACATGTGTGTCACTTGCACTATTAGGAATAAAGGAAAACTGAAAAGTGATATATCGCACTGTATAGCACAGGAACAAGTTTCCAACGAAAGAAAAGAAAGGCAAAGCACTACGTTTAAACGGAATCAGATGTGTGTCGCTCGCTTAATTAGGAATACAGGAAAACTGAAAAGTGTTTTCTCGCACTGTACGGCACAGAAACAAGTTTCCATCGAAAGAACAGAAAAGAAATGCACAACTCTGTAAACTAAAACACATGCGTGTCGCCCGTTCAATTACTATAACAGGAAAACTTAAAAGTGATATAACGCACTGTACACCACAGGAACAAGTTTTAAACAAATGAACAGTAAAGCAAAGCACAACATTGTAAACTAATTTACATATGTGTAGCCTGTTCAATTATTATAACAGGAAACCTAAAAAGTGATATAACCCTAACCCTAACCCTAACCTTAAAACCCTAACCCTAATCCTAACCCTAACCCTAACCCTAACCCCTAACCCTAACCCTAACCCTAACCCTAACCCTACCCTAACCCTAACCCTAACCCTAATCCTACCCTAACCCTACCCTAACCCAAACCCTAACCCTAACCCTAACCCTAACTGTAACTGGTTTCCAACGAAAAAAAATACACTCAAAGCACTACTTCGGAAAGTAAATCACATATGTGTCAATTGCACTATTAGGAATACAGGAAAACTGAAAAGTGATATATCGCACTGTATAGCACAGGAACAAGTTTCCAACGAAAGAAAAGAAAGGCAAAGCACTACTTTTAAACAGAATCACATGTGCTTCGCTCGCACAATTAGGAATACAGGAAAACTGAAAGTGTTATCTCGCACTGTACGGCACAGAAACAATTTTCCATCGAAAGAACAGAAAAGCAAAGCACAACTGTATAAACGAAATCACATATGTGTCGCCCGTTCAATTATTAAAACAGGAAAACTGAAAAGTGATATAACGCACTGTACAGCACAGGAACAACTTTCCAACGAAAGAAAAGAAAAGCAAAGCACTACGTTTAAACGGAATCACATGTGTGTCGCTCGCTTAATTAGGAATACAGGAAAACTGTAAAGTGTTTTCTCGCACTGTACGGCACAGAAACAAATTTCCAACGAAAGAACAGAAAAGGAAAGCACAACTGTGTAAACGAAATCACATATGTGTCGCCCGTTCAATTATTAAAACAGGAAAACTGAAAAGTGATATATCGCATTGTACACCACAGGAACAACTTTCCAATGAAAGAAAAGAAAAGCAAAGCACTACTTTTAAACGGAATCACATGTGTGTCGCTCGCTTAATTAGGAATACAGGAAAACTGAAAAGTGTTTTCTCGCACTGTACGGCACTGAAACAAGTTTCCATCGAAAGAACAGAAAAGCAAAGCACAACTGTATAAACGAAATCACATATGTGTCGCCCGTTCAATTATTAAAACAGGAAAACTGAAAAGTGATATAACGCACTGTACAGCACAGGAACAACTTTCCAACGAAAGAAAAGAAAAGCAAAGCACTACGTTTAAACGGAATCACATGTGTGTCGCTCACTTAATTAGGAATACAGGAAAACTGAAAAGTGTTTTCTCGCACTGTAGGGCACAGAAACAAGTTTCCATTGAAAGAACAGGAAAGCAAGGGATAACTATGAAAACTAAATCACATAAGTGTCGCCTTTTCAATTACTATAACAGGAAAACTGAAAAGTGATATAACGCACTGTACAGCAGAGAAACAAGTTTCCAAAAGAAGAACAGAAACGCAAAGCACTATTTTGTAAACTAAATCACATGCGTGTCGCCCGTTCAATTACTATAACAGGAAAACTTAAAAGTGATATAACGCACTGTACAACACAGGAACAAGTTTCCAACAAATGAACAGAAAAGCAAAGCACAACTTTGTAAACTAATTCACATATGTGTCGCCTGTTCAATTATTATAACAGGAAAACTAAAAAGTGATATAACCCTAACCCTAACCCTAACCTTAAAACCCTAACCCTAATCCTAACCCTAACCCTAACCCTAACCCTAACCCTAACCCTAACTCTAACTGGTTTCCAACGAAAAAACATACACTCAAAGCACTACTTTGGAAACTAAATCACATGTGTGTCGCTCGCTCAATTAGGAATACAGGAAAACTGAAAAGTGATATATCGCACTGTACAGCACACGAATAAATTTCCAACGAAAGAACAGAAAAGGAAAGCACTACATTGTAAACTAATTCACATACGTGTCGCCTGTTCAATTATTATAACAGGAAATCTGAAAAGTGATATATCGCACTGTACAGCACAGGAACAACTTTCCAACGAAAGAAAAGAAAGGCAAAGCACTACTTTTAAACGGAATCACATGTGCTTCGCTCGCACTATTAGGAATACAGGAAAACTGAAAGTGTTATCTCGCACTGTACGGCACAGAAACAATTTTCCATCGAAAGAACAGAAAAGCAAAGCACAACTGTATAAACGAAATCACATATGTTTCGCCCGTTCAATTATTAAAACAGGAAAACTGAAAAGTGATATAACGCACTGTACAGCACAGGAACAACTTTCCAACGAAAGAAAAGAAAAGCAAAGCACTACGTTTAAACAGAATCACATGTGTGTTGCTCGCTTAATTAGGAATACAGGAAAACTGAAAAGTGTTTTCTCGCACTGTACGGCACAGAAACAAGTTTCCATCGAAAGAACAGAAAAGCAAAGCACAACTGTGTAAACTAAATCACATACGTGTCGCCCGTTCAATTACTATAACAGGAAAACTTAAAAGTGATATAACGCACTGTACAGCACAGGAACAAGTTTCCAAAAAATGAACAGAAACGCAAAGCACAACTTTGTAAACTAATTCACATACGTGTCTCCAGTTCAATTATTATAACAGGAAAACTAACAAGTAATATAACCCTATCCCTAACCCTAACCCTAACCCTAACCCCTAACCCTAACCCTAACCCTAACCCTAACCCTAACCCTACCCTAACCCTAACCATAACCCTAACCCTAACCCTAACCCTACCCTAACCCTAACCCTAACCCTAACACTAACCCTAACCCTAACCCTAAACCTAACCCTAACCCTAACTGGTTTCTAACGAAAAAACGTAAACTCAAAGCACTACTTTGGAAACTAAATCACATGTGTGTCACTTGCACTATTAGGAATAAAGGAAAACTGAAAAGTGATATATCGCACTGTATAGCACAGGAACAAGTTTCCAACGAAAGAAAAGAAAGGCAAAGCACTACGTTTAAACGGAATCAGATGTGTGTCGCTCGCTTAATTAGGAATACAGGAAAACTGAAAAGTGTTTTCTCACACTGTACGGCACAGAAACAAGTTTCCATCGAAAGAACAGAAAAGAAATGCACAACTCTGTAAACTAAAACACATGCGTGTCGCCCGTTCAATTACTATAACAGGAAAACTTAAAAGTGATATAACGCACTGTACACCACAGGAACAAGTTTTAAACAAATGAACAGTAAAGCAAAGCACAACATTGTAAACTAATTTACATATGTGTAGCCTGTTCAATTATTATAACAGGAAACCTAAAAAGTGATATAACCCTAACCCTAACCCTAACCTTAAAACCCTAACCCTAATCCTAACCCTAACCCTAACCCTAACCCCTAACCCTAACCCTAACCCTAACCCTACCCTAACCCTAACCCTAACCCTAATCCTACCCTAACCCTACCCTAACCCAAACCCTAACCCTAACCCTAACCCTAACTGTAACTGGTTTCCAACGAAAAAAAATACACTCAAAGCACTACTTCGGAAAGTAAATCACATATGTGTCAATTGCACTATTAGGAATACAGGAAAACTGAAAAGTGATATATCGCACTGTATAGCACAGGAACAAGTTTCCAGCGAAAGAAAAGAAAGGCAAAGCACTACTTTTAAACAGAATCACATGTGCTTCGCTCGCACAATTAGGAATACAGGAAAACTGAAAGTGTTATCTCGCACTGTACGGCACAGAAACAATTTTCCATGGAAAGAACAGAAAAGCAAAGCACAACTGTATAAACGAAATCACATATGTGTCGCCCGTTCAATTATTAAAACAGGAAAACTGAAAAGTGATATAACGCACTGTACAGCACAGGAACAACTTTCCAACGAAAGAAAAGAAAAGCAAAGCACTACGTTTAAACGGAATCACATGTATGTCGCTCGCTTAATTAGGAATACAGGAAAACTGTAAAGGGTTTTCTCGCACTGTACGGCACAGAAAGAAGTTTCCATCGAAAGAACAGAAAAGCAAAGCATAACTCTGTAAACTAAATCACATGCGTGTCACCCGTTCAATTACTATAGCAGGAAAACTTAAAAGTGATATAACGCACTGTACAGCACAGGAAAAAGTTTCCAAAAAATGAACAGAAACGCAAAGCACAACTTTGTAAACTAATTCACAAACGTGTCGCCTGTTCAATTATTATAACAGGAAAACTAACAAGTGATATAACCCTAAACCTAACCCTAACCCTAACCCTAACCCTAACCTGTAACCCTAACCCTAACCCTAACCCTAACCCTAACCCTACCCTAACCCTAACCATAACCCTAACCCTAACCCTACCCTAACCCTAACCCTAACCCTAACCCTAACCCTAACCCTAAACCTAACCCTAACCCTAACTGGTTTCCAACGAAAAAACATGAACTCAAAGCACTACTTTGGAAACTAAATCACATGTGTGTCACTTGCACTATTAGGAATACAGGAAAACTGAAAAGTGATATATCGCAGTGTATAGCACAGGAACAAGTTTCCAACGAAAGAAAAGAAAGGCAAAGCACTACTTTTAAACGGAATCACATGTGTTTCGCTCGCACAATTAGGAATACAGGAAAACTAAAAAGTGTTATCTCGCACTGTACGGCACAGAAACAAGTTTCCATCGAAAGAACACAAAAGCAAAGGATAACTGTGAAAACTAAATCACATAAGTGTCGCCTTTTCAATTACTATAACAGGAAAACTGAAAAGTGATATAACGCACTGTACAGCAGAGAAATAAGTTTCCAAAAGAAGAACAGAAACGCAAAGCACTATTTTGTAAACTAAATCACATGTGTGTCACTCGCTCAATTAGGATTACAACAAAACTAAAAAGTGATATATCGCACTGTACAGCACAGGATCAACTTTCCAACGAAAGAAAGGAAAAGCAAAGCCATACGTTTAAACGGAATCACATGTGTGTCGCTCGCTTAATTAGGAATACAGGAAAACTGAAAAGTGTTTTCTCGTACTTTACTGCACAAAAACAAGTTTCCATCGAAAGAACAGAAAAGAAAAGCACAACTCTGTACACTAAATCACATGCGTGTCGCCCGTTCAATTACTATAACAGGAAAACTTAAAAGTGATATAACGCACTGTACAGCACAGGAACAAGTTTCCAACAAATGAACAGAAAAGCAAAGCACAACTTTGTAAACTAATTCACATATGTGTCGCCTGTTCAATTATTATAACAGGAAAACTAAAAAGTGATATAACCCTAACCCTAACCTTAAATCCCTAACCCTAATCCTAACCCAAACCCTAACCCTAACCGCTAACCCTAACCCTAACCCTAACCCTTAGCCTAACCCTACCCTAACCCTAACCCTAACCCTAACCCTAACCCTAGCCCTAACCCTAACTCTAACTGGTTTCCAACGAAAAAACATACACTCAAAGCACTACTTTGGAAACTAAATCACATGTGTGTCGCTCGCTCAATTAGGAATACAGGAAAACTGAAAAGTGATATATCGCACTGTACAGCACATGAACAAATTTCCAACGAAAGAACAGAAATGGAAAGCAATACTTTGTAAACTAATTCACATACGTGTCGCCTGTTCAATTATTATAACAGGAAATCTGAAAAGTGATATATCGCACTGTACAGCACAGGAACAACTTTCCAACGAAAGAAAAGAAAAGCAAAGCACAACGTTTAAACAGAATCACATGTGTGTCGCTCCCTTAATTAGGAATACAGGAAAACTGAAAAGTGTTTTCTCGCACTGTACGGCACAGAAACAAGTTTTCAAAAAATGAACAGAAACGTAAAGCACAACTTTGTAAACTAATTCACATACGTGTCTCCAGTTCAATTATTATAACAGGAAAACTAACAAGTGATATAACCCTAACCCTAACCCTAACCCTAACTCTAACCCCTAACCCTAACCCTAACCATAACCCTAACCCTACCCTAACCCTAACCCTAACCCTAACCCTACCCTAACCCTAACCCTAACCCTAACACTAACCCTAACCCTAACCCTAACCCTAACCTAACCCTAACCCTAACCCTTACACTAACCCTAACCCTAACCCTAAACCTAACCCTAACCCTAACTGGTTTCTAACGAAAAAACATAAACTCAAAGCACTACTTTGGAAACTAAATCACATATGTGTCACTTGCACTATTAGGAATACAGGAAAACTGAAAAGTGTTATCTCGCACTTTACTGCACAGAAACAAGTTTCCATCGAAAGAACAGAAAAGCAAAGGATAACTGTGAAAACTAAATCACATAAGTGTCGCCTTTTTAATTACTATAACAGGAAAACTGAAAAGTGATATAACGCACTGTACAGCAGAGAAACAAGTTTCCAAAAGAAGAAAAGAAACGCAAAGCACTATTTTGTAAACTAAATCACATGTGTGTCGCTCGCTCAATTAGGAATACAGGAAAACTGAAAAGTGTTTTCTCGCACTTTACTCCACAGAAACAAGTTTCCATCGAAAGAACAGAAAAGAAAAGCACAACTCTGTAAACTAAATCACATGTGTGTCGCCCGTTCAGTTACTATAACAGGAAAACTTAAAAGTGATATAACGCACTGTAAAGCACAGGAACAAGTTTCCAACAAATAAACAGAAAAGCAAAGCACAACTTTATAAACTAATTCACATATGTGTCGCCTGTACAATTATTATAACAGGAAAACTAAAAAGTGATAAAACCCTAACCCTAACCCTAACCCTAACCCTAACCCCTAACCCTAACCCTAACCCTAACCCTAACCCTACCCTAACCCTAACCCTAACCCTAACCCTAACCGTAACCCTACCCTAACCCTAACCCAAACCCTAACCCTAACTCTAACTGTTTTCCAATGAAAAAACATACACTCAAAGCACTACTTTGGAAACTAAATCACATGTGTGTCGCTCGCTCAATTAGGAATACAGGAAAACTGAAAAGTGATATATCGCACTGTACAGCACACGAACAAATTTCCAACAAAAGAACAGAAAATGAAAGCACTACTTTGTAAACTAATTCACATACGTTTCGCCTGTTCAATTATTATAACAGGAAACCTGAAAAGTGATATATCGCACTGTACAGCACAGGAACAACTTTCCAACGAAAGAAAAGAAAAGAAAAGCACTACGTTTAAACGGAATCACATGTGTGTCGCTCGCTTAATTAGGAATACAGGAAAACTGAAAAGTGATATAACGCACTGTACAGCAGAGAAACAAGTTTCCAAAAGAAGAACAGAAACGTAAAGCACTATTTTGTAAACTAAATCACATGTGTGTCACTCGCTCAATTAGGAATACAGGAAAACTGAAAAGTGATATATCGCACTGTACACCACAGGAACAACTTTCCAACGAAAGAAAAGAAAAGCAAAGCACTACTTTTAAACGGAATCACATGTGTGTCGCTCGCTTAATTAGGAATACAGGAAAACTGAAAAGTGTTTTCTCGCACTTTACTGCACAGAAAAAGTTTCCATCGAAAGAACAGAAAAGAAAAGCACAACTCTGTAAACTAAATCACATGCGTGTCGCCCGTTCAATTACTATAACAGGAAAACTTAAAAGTGATATAACGCACTGTACAGCACAGAAACAGGTTTCCAACAAATGATCAGAAAAGCAAAGCACAACTTTGTAAACTAATTCACATATGTGTCGCCTGTTCAATTATTATAACAGGAAAACTAAAAAGTGATATAACCGTAACCCTAACCCTAACCCTAACCCTAACCCTACCCTAACCCTAACCCTAACCCTAACCCTAACCCTAACCCTACCCTAACCCTAACCCTAACCCTAACCCTAACCCTAGCCCTAACCCTAACTCTAACTGGTTTCCAACGAAAAAACATACACTCAAAGCACTACTTTGGAAACTAAATCACATGTGTGTCGCTCGCTCAATTAGGAATACAGGAAAACTGAAAAGTGATATATCGCACTGTACAGCACACGAACAAATTTCCAACGAAAGAACAGAAATGGAAAGCACTACTTTGTAAACTAATTCACATACGTGTCGCCTGTTCAATTATTATAACAGGAAATCTGAAAAGTGATATATCGCACTGTACAGCACAGGAACAACTTTCCAACGAAAGAAAAGAAAAGCAAAGCACTACTTTTAAACGGAATCACATGTGTGTCGCTCGCTTAATTAGGAATAGAGGAAAACTGAAAAGTGTGATCTCGCACTTTACTGCACAGAAACAAGTTTCCATCGAAAGAACAGAAAAGCAAAGGATAACTGTGAAAACGAAATCACATAAGTGTCGCCTTTTCAATTACTATAACAGGAAAACTGAAAAGTGATATAACGCACTGTACAGCAGAGAAACAAGTTTCCAACAGAAGAATAGAAACGCAAAGCACTATTTGGTAAACTAAATCACATGTGTGTCGCTCGCTCAATTAGGAATACAGGAAAACTGAAAAGTGATATATCGCACTGTACACCACAGGAACAACTTTCCAACGAAAGAAAAGAAAAGCAAAGCACTACTTTTAAACGGAATCACATGTGTGTCGCTCGCTTAATTAGGAATACAGGAAAACTGAAAAGTGTTTTCTCGCACTTTACTGCACAGAAACAAGTTTCCATCGAAAGAACAGAAAAGAAAAGCACAACTCTGTAAACTAAATCACATGCGTGTCGCCCGTTCAATTACTATAACAGGAAAACTTAAAAGTGATATAACGCACTGTACAGCACAGGAACATGTTTCCAACAAATGAACAGAAAAGCAAAGCACAACTTTGTAAACTAATTCACATATGTGTCACCTGTTCAATTATTATAACAGGAAAACTAAAAAGTGATATAACACTAACCCTAACCCTAACCCTAACCCTAACCCTAACCCTAACACTAACCCTACCCTAACCCTAACCCTAACCCTAACCCTAACCCTTAGCCTAACCCTACCCTAACCCTAACCCTAACCCTAACCCTAACCCTAACCCTAGCCCTAACCCTAACTCTAACTGGTTTCCAACGAAAAAACATACACTCAAAGCACTACTTTGGAAACTAAATCACATGTGTGTCGCTCGCTCAATTAGGAATACAGGAAAACTGAAAAGTGATATATCGCACTGTACAGCACACGAACAAATTTCCAACGAAAGAACAGAAATGGAAAGCAATACTTTGTAAACTAATTCACATACGTGTCGCCTGTTCAATTATTATAACAGGAAATCTGAAAAGTGATATATCGCACTGTACAGCACAGGAACAACTTTCCAACGAAAGAAAAGAAAAGCAAAGCACAACGTTTAAACAGAATCACATGTGTGTCGCTCCCTTAATTAGGAATACAGGAAAACTGAAAAGTGTTTTCTCGCACTGTACGGCACAGAAACAAGTTTCCAAAAAATGAACAGAAACGTAAAGCACAACTTTGTAAACTAATTCACATACGTGTCTCCAGTTCAATTATTATAACAGGAAAACTAACAAGTGATATAACCCTAACCCTAAACCTAACCATAACTCTAACCCCTAACCCTAACCCTAACCATAACCCTAACCCTACCCTAACCCTAACCCTAACCCTAACCCTACCCTAACCCTAACCCTAACCCTAACACTAACCCTAACCCTAACCCTAACCCTAACCTAACCCTAACCCTAACCCTTACACTAACCCTAACCCTAACCCTAAACCTAACCCTAACCCTAACTGGTTTCTAACGAAAAAACATAAACTCAAAGCACTACTTTGGAAACTAAATCACATATGTGTCACTTGCACTATTAGGAATACAGGAAAACTGAAAAGTGTTATCTCGCACTTTACTGCACAGAAACAAGTTTCCATCGAAAGAACAGAAAAGCAAAGGATAACTGTGAAAACTAAATCACATAAGTGTCGCCTTTTTAATTACTATAACAGGAAAACTGAAAAGTGATATAACGCACTGTACAGCAGAGAAACAAGTTTCCAAAAGAAGAAAAGAAACGCAAAGCACTATTTTGTAAACTAAATCACATGTGTGTCGCTCGCTCAATTAGGAATACAGGAAAACTGAAAAGTGTTTTCTCGCACTTTACTCCACAGAAACAAGTTTCCATCGAAAGAACAGAAAAGAAAAGCACAACTCTGTAAACTAAATCACATGTGTGTCGCCCGTTCAGTTACTATAACAGGAAAACTTAAAAGTGATATAACGCACTGTAAAGCACAGGAACAAGTTTCCAACAAATAAACAGAAAAGCAAAGCACAACTTTATAAACTAATTCACATATGTGTCGCCTGTACAATTATTATAACAGGAAAACTAAAAAGTGATAAAACCCTAACCCTAACCCTAACCCTAACCCTAACCCTAACCCCTAACCCTAACCCTAACCCTAACCCTAACCCTACCCTAACCCTAACCCTAACCCTAACCCTAACCCTAACCCTAACCGTAACCCTACCCTAACCCTAACCCAAACCCTAACCCTAACTCTAACTGTTTTCCAATGAAAAAACATACACTCAAAGCACTACTTTGGAAACTAAATCACATGTGTGTCGCTCGCTCAATTAGGAATACAGGAAAACTGAAAAGTGATATATCGCACTGTACAGCACACGAACAAATTTCCAACGAAAGAACAGAAAATGAAAGCACTACTTTGTAAACTAATTGATACGTGTCGCCTGTTTAATTATTATAACAGGAAACCTGAAAAGTGATATATCGCACTGTACAGCACAGGAACAACTTTCCAACGAAAGAAAAGAAAAGAAAAGCACTACGTTTAAACGTAATCACATGTGTGTCGCTCGCTTAATTAGGAATACAGGAAAACTGAAAAGTGATATAACGCACTGTACAGCAGAGAAACAAGTTTCCAAAAGAAGAACAGAAACGTAAAGCACTATTTTGTAAACTAAATCACATGTGTGTCGCTCGCTCAATTAGGAATACAGGAAAACTGAAAAGTGATATATCGCACTGTACACCACAGGAACAACTTTCCAACGAAAGAAAAGAAAAGCAAAGCACTACTTTTAAACGGAATCACATGTGTGTCGCTCGCTTAATTAGGAATACAGGAAAACTGAAAAGTGTTTTCTCGCACTTTACTGCACAGAAAAAGTTTCCATCGAAAGAACAGAAAAGAAAAGCACAACTCTGTAAACTAAATCACATGCGTGTCGCCCCTTCAATTACTATAACAGGAAAACTTAAAAGTGATATAACGCACTGTACAGCACAGAAACAGGTTTCCAACAAATGATCAGAAAAGCAAAGCACAACTTTGTAAACTAATTCACATATGTGTCGCCTGTTCAATTATTATAACAGGAAAACTAAAAAGTGATATAACCCTAACCCTAACCCTAACCCTAACCCTAACCCCTAACCCTAACCCTAACCCTAACCCTACCCTAACCCTAACCCTAACCCTAACCCTAACCCTAACCCTACCCTAACCCTAACCCTAACCCTAACCCTAACCCTAGCCCTAACCCTAACTCTAACTGGTTTCCAACGAAAAAACATACACTCAAAGCACTACTTTGTAAACTAATTCACATTTGTGTCGCATGTTCAATTATTATAACAGGAAAACTAAAAAGTGATATAACCCTAACCCTAACCCTAACCCTAACCCTAACCCCTAACCCTAACCCTAACCCTAACCCTACCCTAACCCTAACCCTAACCCTAACCCTAACCCTAACCCTACCCTAACCCTAACCCTAACCCTAACCCTAACCCTAGCCCTAACCCTAACTCTAACTGGTTTCCAACGAAAAAACATACACTCAAAGCACTACTTTGGAAACTAAATCACATGTGTGTCGCTCGCTCAATTAGGAATACAGGAAAACTGAAAAGTGATATATCGCACTGTACAGCACACGAACAAATTTCCAACGAAAGAACAGAAATGGAAAGCACTACTTTGTAAACTAATTCATATACGTGTCGCCTGTTCAATTATTATAACAGGAAATCTGAAAAGTGATATATCGCACTGTACAGCACAGGAACAACTTTCCAACGAAAGAAAAGAAAAGCAAAGCACTACTTTTAAACGGAATCAGATGGGCGTCGCTCGCTCAATTAGGAATACAGGAAAACTGAAAAGTGTGATCTCGCACTTTACTGCACAGAAACAAGTTTCCATCGAAAGAACAGAAAAGTAAAGGATAACTGTAAAAACTAAATCACATAAGTGTCGCCTTTTCAATTACTGTAACAGGAAAACTGAAAAGTGATATAACGCACTGTACAGCAGAGAAACAAGTTTCCAACAGAAGAATAGAAACGCAAAGCACTATTTGGTAAACTAAATCACATGTGTGTCGCTCGCTCAATTAGGAATACAGGAAAACTGAAAAGTGATATATCGCACTGTACACCACAGGAACAACTTTCCAACGAAAGAAAAGAAAAGCAAAGCAATACTTTTAAACGGAATCACATGTGTGTCGCTCGCTTAATTAGGAATACAGGAAAACTGAAAAGTGTTTTTTCGCACTTTACTGCACAGAAACAAGTTTCCATCGAAAAAACAGAAAAGAAAAGCACAACTCTGTAAACTAAATCACATGCGTGTCGCCCGTTCAATTACTATAACAGGAAAACTTAAAAGTGATATAACGCACTGTACAGCACAGGAACATGTTTCCAACAAATGAACAGAAAAGCAAAGCACAACTTTGTAAACTAATTCACATATGTGTCACCTGTTCAATTATTATAACAGGAAAACTAAAAAGTGATATAACACTAACCCTAACCCTAACCCTAACCCTAACCCTAACACTAACCCTACCCTAACCCTAACCCTAACCCTAACCCTAACCCTTAGCCTAACCCTACCCTAACCCTAACCCTAACCCTAACCCTAACCCTAGCCCTAACCCTAACTCTAACTGGTTTCCAACGAAAAAACATACACTCAAAGCACTACTTTGGAAACTAAATGTGTGTGTCGCTCGCTCAATTAGGAATACAGGAAAACTGAAAAGTGATATATCGCACTGTACAGCACACGAACAAATTTCCAACGAAAGAACAGAAATGGAAAGCAATACTTTGTAAACTAATTCACATACGTGTCGCCTGTTCAATTGTTATAACAGGAAATCTGAAAAGTGATATATCGCACTGTACAGCACAGGAACAACTTTCCAACGAAAGAAAAGAAAAGCAAAGCACAACGTTTAAACAGAATCACATGTGTGTCGCTCCCTTAATTAGGAATACAGGAAAACTGAAAAGTGTTTTCTCGCACTGTACGGCACAGAAACAAGTTTCCAAAAAATGAACAGAAACGTAAAGCACAACTTTGTAAACTAATTCACATACGTGTCTCCAGTTCAATTATTATAACAGGAAAACTAACAAGTGATATAACCCTAACCCTAACCCTAACCCTAACTCTAACCCCTAACCCTAACCCTAACCATAACCCTAACCCTACCCTAACCCTAACCCTAACCCTAACCCTACCCTAACCCTAACCCTAACCCTAACACTAACCCTAACCCTAACCCTAACCCTAACCTAACCCTAACCCTAACCCTTACACTAACCCTAACCCTAACCCTAAACCTAACCCTAACCCTAACTGGTTTCTAACGAAAAAACATAAACTCAAAGCACTACTTTGGAAACTAAATCACATGTGTGTCACTTGCACTATTAGGAATACAGGAAAACTGAAAAGAGATATATCGCACTGTATAGCACAGGAACAAGTTTCCAACGAAAGAAAAGAAAGGCAAAGCACTACTTTTAAACGGAATCACATGTGCTTCGCTCGCACAATTAGGAATACAGGAAAACTAAAAAGTGTTATCTCGCACTGTACGGCACAGAAACAAGTTTCCATCGAAAGAACAGAAAAGCAAAGCACAACTGTGTAAACGAAATCACATATGTGTCGCCCGTTCAATTATTAAAACAGGAAAACTGAAAAGTGATATATCGCACTGTACAGCACAGGAACAACTTTCCAACAAAAGAAAAGAAAAGCAAAGCACTACTTTTAAACGGAATCAGATGGGCGTCACTCGCTCAATTAGGAATACAGGAAAACTGAAAAGTGTTATCTCGCACTTTACTGCACAGAAACAAGTTTCCATCGAAAGAACAGAAAAGCAAAGGATAACTGTGAAAACTAAATCACATAAGTGTCGCGTTTTCAATTACTATAACAGGAAAACTGAAAAGTGATATAACGCACTGTACAGCAGAGAAACAAGTTTCCAAAAGAAGAATAGAAACGCAAAGCACTATTTTGTAAACTAAATCACATGTGTGTCGCTCGCTCAATTAGGAATACAGGAAAACTGAAAAGTGTTTTCTCGCACTTTGCTCCACAGAAACAAGTTTCCATCGAAAGAACAGAAAAGAAAAGCACAACTGTGTAAACTAAATCACATGCGTGTCGCCCGTTCAGTTACTATAACAGGAAAACTTAAAAGTGATAGAACGCACTGTACAGCACAGGAACAAGTTTCCAACAAATGAACAGAAAAGCAAAGCACAACTTTATAAACTAATTCACATATGTGTCGCCTGTTCAATTATTATAACAGGAAAACTAAAAAGTGATAAAACCCTAAACCTAACCCTAACCCTAACCCTAACCCTAACCCCTAACCCTAACCCTAACCCTAACCCTAACCCTAACCCTAACTCTAACTGTTTTCCAATGAAAAAACATACACTCAAAGCACTACTTTGGAAAATAAATCACATGTGTGTCGCTCGCTCAATTAGGAATACAGGAAAACTGAAAAGTGATATATCGCACTGTACAGCACACGAACAAATTTCCAACGAAAGAACAGAAAATGAAAGCACTACTTTGTAAACTAATTCACATACGTGTCGCCTGTTCAATTATTATAACAGGAAACCTGAAAAGTGATATATCGCACTGTACAGCACAGGAACAACTTTCCAACGAAAGAAAAGAAAAGAAAAGCACTACGTTTAAACGGAATCACATGTGTGTCGCTCACTTAATTAGGAATACAGGAAAACTGAAAAGTGTTTTCTCGCACTTTACTGCACAGAAAAAGTTTCCATCGAAAGAACAGAAAAGAAAAGCACAACTCTGTAAACTAAATCACATGCGTGTCGCCCGTTCAATTACTATAACAGGAAAACTTAAAAGTGATATAACGCACTGTACAGCACAGAAACAAGTTTCCAAAAAATGAACAGAAACGTAAAGCACAACTTTGTAAACTAATTCACATACGTGTCACCAGTTCAATTATTATAACAGGAAAACTAACAAGTGATATAACCCTAACCCTAACCCTACCCTAACCCTAAACCTAACCCTAACACTAACCCTAACCCTACCCTAACCCTAACCCTAACCGTAACACTAACCCTAACCCTAACCCTAAACCTAACCCTAACCCTAACCCTAACCTTAACCCTAACTCTAACTGTTTTCCAACGAAAAAACATACACTCAAAGCACTACTTTGGAAACTAAATCACATGTGTGTCGCTCGCTCAATTAGGAATACAGGAAAACTGAAAAGTGATATATAGCACTGTACAGCACACGAACAAATTTCCAACGAAAGAACAGAAAAGGAAAGCACAACTGTGTAAACGAAATCACATATGTGTCGCCCGTTCAATTATTAAAACAGGAAATCTGAAAAGTGATATATCGCACTGTACAGCACAGGAACAACTTTCCAACTAAAGAAAAGAAAAGCAAAGCTCTACGTTTAAACGGAATCACATGTGTGTCGCTCGCTTAATTAGGAATACAGGAAAACTGAAAAGTGCTTTCTCGCACTGTACGGCACAGAAACAAGTTTCCATCGAAAGAACAGAAAAGCAAAGCACAACTGTGTAAAAGAAATCACATATGTGTCGCCCTTTCAATTATTAAAACAGGAAAACTGAAAAGTGATATAACGCACTGTACAGCACAGGAACAAGTTTCCAAAAAATGAACAGAAACGCAAAGCAAAACTTTGTAAACTAATTCACATACGTGTCTCCAGTTCAATTAGTATAACAGGAAAACTAACAAGTAATATAACCATAACCCTATCCCTAACCCTAACCCTAACCATAACCCCTAACCCTAACCCTAACCCTAACCCTAACCCTACCCTAACCCTAACCCTAACACTAACCCTAACCCTAACCCTACCCTAACCCTAACACTAACCCTAACCCTAACCTTAACCCTACCCTAACCCCAACCCTAACCCTAACCCTAACCCTAAACCTCACACTAACCCTAACTGGTTTCCAACGAAAAAACATAATCTCAAAGCACTACTTTGGAAACTAAATCACATGTGTGTCACATGCACTATTAGGAATACAGGAAAACTGAAAAGTGATATATCGCACTGTATAGCACAGGAACAAGTTTCCAACGAAAGAAAAGAAAGGCAAAGCACTACTTTTAAACGGAATCACATGTGCTTCGCTCGCACAATTAGCAATACAGGAAAACTAAAAAGTGTTATCTCGCACTGTACGGCACAGAAACAAGTTTCCATCGAAAGAACAGAAAAGCAAAGCACAACTGTGTAAACGAAATCACATATGTGTCGCCCGTTCAATTATTAAAACAGGAAAACTGAAAAGTGATATATCGCACTGTACACCACAGGAACAACTTTCCAACAAAAGAAAAGTAAAGCAAAGCACTACTTTTAAACGAAATCAGATGGGCGTCGCTCGCTCAATTAGGAATACAGGAAAACTGAAAAGTGTTATCTCACACTTTACTGCACAGAAACAAGTTTCCATCGAAAGAACAGAAAAGCAAAGGATTACTGTGAAAACTAAATCACATAAGTGTCGCCTTTTCAATTACTATAACAGGAAAACTGAAAAGTGATATAACGCACTGTACAGCAGAGAAACAATTAACAAAAGAAGAACAGAAACGCAAAGCACTATTTTGTAAACTTAATCACATGTGTGTCGCTCGCTCAATTAGGAATACAGCAAAACTGAAAAGTGTTTTTTCGCACTTTACTGCACAGAAACAAGTTTCCATCGAAAAAACAGAAAAGAAAAGCACAACTCTGTAAACTAAATCACATGCGTGTCGCCCGTTCAATTACTATAACAGGAAAACTTAAAAGTGATATAACGCACTGTACAGCACAGGAACATGTTTCCAACAAATGAACAGAAAAGCAAAGCACAACTTTGTAAACTAATTCACATATGTGTCACCTGTTCAATTATTATAACAGGAAAACTAAAAAGTGATATAACACTAACCCTAACCCTAACCCTAACCCTAACCCTAACCCTAACACTAACCCTACCCTAACCCTAACCCTAACCCTAACCCTAACCCTTAGCCTAACCCTACCCTAACCCTAACCCTAACCCTAACCCTAACCCTAGCCCTAACCCTAACTCTAACTGGTTTCCAACGAAAAAACATACACTCAAAGCACTACTTTGGAAACTAAATCACATGTGTGTCGCTCGCTCAATTAGGAATACAGGAAAACTGAAAAGTGATATATCGCACTGTACAGCACACGAACAAATTTCCAACGAAAGAACAGAAATGGAAAGCAATACTTTGTAAACTAATTCACATACGTGTCGCCTGTTGAATTATTATAACAGGAAATCTGAAAAGTGATATATCGCACTGTACAGCACAGGAACAACTTTCCAACGAAAGAAAAGAAAAGCAAAGCACAACGTTTAAACAGAATCACATGTGTGTCGCTCCCTTAATTAGGAATACAGGAAAACTGAAAAGTGTTTTCTCGCACTGTACGGCACAGAAACAAGTTTCCAAAAAATGAACAGAAACGTAAAGCACAACTTTGTAAACTAATTCACATACGTGTCTCCAGTTCAATTATTATAACAGGAAAACTAACAAGTGATATAACCCTAACCCTAACCCTAACCCTAACTCTAACCCCTAACCCTAACCCTAACCATAACCCTAACCCTACCCTAACCCTAACCCTAACCCTAACCCTACCCTAACCCTAACCCTAACCCTAACACTAACCCTAACCCTAACCCTAACCCTAACCTAACCCTAACCCTAACCCTTACACTAACCCTAACCCTAACCCTAAACCTAACCCTAACCCTAACTGGTTTCTAACGAAAAAACATAAACTCAAAGCACTACTTTGGAAACTAAATCACATATGTGTCACTTGCACTATTAGGAATACAGGAAAACTGAAAAGTGTTATCTCGCACTTTACTGCACAGAAACAAGTTTCCATCGAAAGAACAGAAAAGCAAAGGATAACTGTGAAAACTAAATCACATAAGTGTCGCCTTTTTAATTACTATAACAGGAAAACTGAAAAGTGATATAACGCACTGTACAGCAGAGAAACAAGTTTCCAAAAGAAGAAAAGAAACGCAAAGCACTATTTTGTAAACTAAATCACATGTGTGTCGCTCGCTCAATTAGGAATACAGGAAAACTGAAAAGTGTTTTCTCGCACTTTACTCCACAGAAACAAGTTTCCATCGAAAGAACAGAAAAGAAAAGCACAACTCTGTAAACTAAATCACATGTGTGTCGCCCGTTCAGTTACTATAACAGGAAAACTTAAAAGTGATATAACGCACTGTAAAGCACAGGAACAAGTTTCCAACAAATAAACAGAAAAGCAAAGCACAACTTTATAAACTAATTCACATATGTGTCGCCTGTACAATTATTATAACAGGAAAACTAAAAAGTGATAAAACCCTAAGCCTAACCCTAACCCTAACCCTAACCCTAACCCCTAACCCTAACCCTAACCCTAACCCTACCCTAACCCTAACCCTAACCCTAACCCTAACCCTAACCGTAACCCTACCCTAACCCTAACCCTAGCCCTAACCCTAACTCTAACTGGTTTCCAACGAAAAAACATACACTCAAAGCACTACTTTGGAAACTAAATGTGTGTGTCGCTCGCTCAATTAGGAATACAGGAAAACTGAAAAGTGATATATCGCACTGTACAGCACACGAACAAATTTCCAACGAAAGAACAGAAATGGAAAGCAATACTTTGTAAACTAATTCACATACGTGTCGCCTGTTCAATTATTATAACAGGAAATCTGAAAAGTGATATATCGCACTGTACAGCACAGGAACAACTTTCCAACGAAAGAAAAGAAAAGCAAAGCACAACGTTTAAACAGAATCACATGTGTGTCGCTCCCTTAATTAGGAATACAGGAAAACTGAAAAGTGTTTTCTCGCACTGTACGGCACAGAAACAAGTTTCCAAAAAATGAACAGAAACGTAAAGCACAACTTTGTAAACTAATTCACATACGTGTCTCCAGTTCAATTATTATAACAGGAAAACTAACAAGTGATATAACCCTAACCCTAACCCTAACCCTAACTCTAACCCCTAACCCTAACCCTAACCATAACCCTAACCCTACCCTAACCCTAACCCTAACCCTAACCCTACCCTAACCCTAACCCTAACCCTAACACTAACCCTAACCCTAACCCTAACCCTAACCTAACCCTAACCCTAACCCTTACACTAACCCTAACCCTAACCCTAAACCTAACCCTAACCCTAACTGGTTTCTAACGAAAAAACATAAACTCAAAGCACTACTTTGGAAACTAAATCACATGTGTGTCACTTGCACTATTAGGAATACAGGAAAACTGAAAAGAGATATATCGCACTGTATAGCACAGGAACAAGTTTCCTACGAAAGAAAAGAAAGGCAAAGCACTACTTTTAAACGGAATCACATGTGCTTCGCTCGCACAATTAGGAATACAGGAAAACTAAAAAGTGTTATCTCGCACTGTACGGCACAGAAACAAGTTTCCATCGAAAGAACAGAAAAGCAAAGCACAACTGTGTAAACGAAATCACATATGTGTCGCCCGTTCAATTATTAAAACAGGAAAACTGAAAAGTGATATATCGCACTGTACAGCACAGGAACAACTTTCCAACAAAAGAAAAGAAAAGCAAAGCACTACTTTTAAACGGAATCAGATGGGCGTCACTCGCTCAATTAGGAATACAGGAAAACTGAAAAGTGTTATCTCGCACTTTACTGCACAGAAACAAGTTTCCATCGAAAGAACAGAAAAGCAAAGGATAACTGTGAAAACTAAATCACATAAGTGTCGCGTTTTCAATTAATATAACAGGAAAACTGAAAAGTGATATAACGCACTGTACAGCAGAGAAACAAGTTTCCAAAAGAAGAATAGAAACGCAAAGCACTATTTTGTAAACTAAATCACATGTGTGTCGCTCGCTCAATTAGGAATACAGGAAAACTGAAAAGTGTTTTCTCGCACTTTACTCCACAGAAACAAGTTTCCATCGAAAGAACAGAAAAGAAAAGCACAACTCTGTAAACTAAATCACATGCGTGTCGCCCGTTCAGTTACTATAACAGGAAAACTTAAAAGTGATAGAACGCACTGTACAGCACAGGAACAAGTTTCCAACAAATGAACAGAAAAGCAAAGCACAACTTTATAAACTAATTCACATATGTGTCGCCTGTTCAATTATTATAACAGGAAAACTAAAAAGTGATAAAACCCTAACCCTAACCCTAACCCTAACCCTAACCCTAACCCCTAACCCTAACCCTAACCCTAACCCTAACCCTAACCCTAACCCTAACTCTAACTGTTTTCCAATGAAAAAACATACACTCAAAGCACTACTTTGGAAAAAAAATCACATGTGTGTCGCTCGCTCAATTAGGAATACAGGAAAACTGAAAAGTGATATATCGCACTGTACAGCACACGAACAAATTTCCAACGAAAGAACAGAAAATGAAAGCACTACTTTGTAAACTAATTCACATACGTGTCGCCTGTTCAATTATTATAACAGGAAACCTGAAAAGTGATATATCGCACTGTACAGCACAGGAACAACTTTCCAACGAAAGAAAAGAAAAGAAAAGCACTACGTTTAAACGGAATCACATGTGTGTCGCTCACTTAATTAGGAATACAGGAAAACTGAAAAGTGTTTTCTCGCACTTTACTGCACAGAAAAAGTTTCCATCGAAAGAACAGAAAAGAAAAGCACAACTCTGTAAACTAAATCACATGCGTGTCGCCCGTTCAATTACTATAACAGGAAAACTTAAAAGTGATATAACGCACTGTACAGCACAGAAACAAGTTTCCAAAAAATGAACAGAAACGTAAAGCACAACTTTGTAAACTAATTCACATACGTGTCACCAGTTCAATTATTATAACAGGAAAACTAACAAGTGATATAACCCTAACCCTAACCCTACCCTAACCCTAAACCTAACCCTAACACTAACCCTAACCCTACCCTAACCCTAACCCTAACCGTAACACTAACCCTAACCCTAACCCTAAACCTAACCCTAACCCTAACCCTAACCTTAACCCTAACTCTAACTGTTTTCCAACGAAAAAACATACACTCAAAGCACTACTTTGGAAACTAAATCACATGTGTGTCGCTCGCTCAATTAGGAATACAGGAAAACTGAAAAGTGATATATAGCACTGTACAGCACACGAACAAATTTCCAACGAAAGAACAGAAAAGGAAAGCACAACTGTGTAAACGAAATCACATATGTGTCGCCCGTTCAATTATTAAAACAGGAAATCTGAAAAGTGATATATCGCACTGTACAGCACAGGAACAACTTTCCAACTAAAGAAAAGAAAAGCAAAGCTCTACGTTTAAACGGAATCACATGTGTGTCGCTCGCTTAATTAGGAATACAGGAAAACTGAAAAGTGTTTTCTCGCACTGTACGGCACAGAAACAAGTTTCCATCGAAAGAACAGAAAAGCAAAGCACAACTGTGTAAACGAAATCACATATGTGTCGCCCTTTCAATTATTAAAACAGGAAAACTGAAAAGTGATATAACGCACTGTACAGCACAGGAACAAGTTTCCAAAAAATGAACAGAAACGCAAAGCAAAACTTTGTAAACTAATTCACATACGTGTCTCCAGTTCAATTAGTATAACAGGAAAACTAACAAGTAATATAACCATAACCCTATCCCTAACCCTAACCCTAACCATAACCCCTAACCCTAACCCTAACCCTAACCCTAACCCTACCCTAACCCTAACCCTAACACTAACCCTAACCCTAACCCTACCCTAACCCTAACACTAACCCTAACCCTAACCTTAACCCTACCCTAACCCCAACCCTAACCCTAACCCTAACCCTAAACCTCACACTAACCCTAACTGGTTTCCAACGAAAAAACATAATCTCAAAGCACTACTTTGGAAACTAAATCACATGTGTGTCACATGCACTATTAGGAATACAGGAAAACTGAAAAGTGATATATCGCACTGTATAGCACAGGAACAAGTTTCCAACGAAAGAAAAGAAAGGCAAAGCACTACTTTTAAACGGAATCACATGTGCTTCGCTCGCACAATTAGGAATACAGGAAAACTAAAAAGTGTTATCTCGCACTGTACGGCACATAAACAAGTTTCCATCGAAAGAACAGAAAAGCAAAGCACAACTGTGTAAACGAAATCACATATGTGTCGCCCGTTCAATTATTAAAACAGGAAAACTGAAAAGTGATATATCGCACTGTACACCACAGGAACAACTTTCCAACAAAAGAAAAGTAAAGCAAAGCACTACTTTTAAACGAAATCAGATGGGCGTCGCTCGCTCAATTAGGAATACAGGAAAACTGAAAAGTGTTATCTCACACTTTACTGCACAGAAACAAGTTTCCATCGAAAGAACAGAAAAGCAAAGGATTACTGTGAAAACTAAATCACATAAGTGTCGCCTTTTCAATTACTATAACAGGAAAACTGAAAAGTGATATAACGCACTGTACAGCAGAGAAACAATTAACAAAAGAAGAACAGAAACGCAAAGCACTATTTTGTAAACTTAATCACATGTGTGTCGCTCGCTCAATTAGGAATACAGCAAAACTGAAAAGTGATATATCGCACTGTACACCTCAGGAACAACTTTCCAACGAAAGAAAAGAAAAGCAAAGCACTACTTTTAAACAGAATAACATGTGCGTCGCTCGCTTAATGAGGAATACAGGAAAACTGCAAAGTGTTTTCTCGCACTTTACTGCACAGAAACAATTTTCCATCGAAAGAACAGAAAAGAAAAGCACAACTCTGTAAACTAAATCACATGGGTGTCGCCCGTTCAATTACTATAACAGGAAAACTTAAAAGTGATATAACGCACTGTACAGCACAGGAACAAGTTTCCAACAAATGAACAGAAAAGCAAAGCACAACTTTGTAAACTAATTCACATATGTGTCGCCTGTTCAATTATTATAACAGGAAAACTAAAAAGTGATATAACCCTAACCCTAACCCTAACCTTAAAACCCTAACCCTAATCCGAACCCTAACCCTATCCCTAACCCCTAACCCTAACCCTAACCCTAACACTAACCCTAACCCGACCCTAACCCTAACCCTACCCTAACCCTAACCTTAACCCTAACCCTAACCCTAACCCTAACCCTAACCCTAACCCTACCCCTACCCTAACCCTAACCCTAACCCTAACCCTAACCTTAACCCTAACTCTAACTGTTTTCCAACGAAAAAACATACACTCAAAGCACTACTTTGGAAACTAAATCACATGTGTGTCGCTCGCTCAATTAGGAATACAGGAAAACTGAAAAGTGATATATAGCACTGTACAGCACACGAACAAATTTCCAACGAAAGAACAGAAAAGGAAAGCACAACTGTGTAAACGAAATCACATATGTGTCGCCCGTTCAATTATTAAAACAGGAAATCTGAAAAGTGATATATCGCACTGTACAGCACAGGAACAACTTTCCAACGAAAGAAAAGAAAAGCAAAGCTCTACGTTTAAACGGAATCACATGTGTGTCGCTCGCTTAATTAGGAATACAGGAAAACTGAAAAGTGTTTTCTCGCACTGTACGGCACAGAAACAAGTTTCCATCGAAAGAACAGAAAAGCAAAGCACAACTGTGTAAACGAAATCACATATGTGTCGCCCTTTCAATTATTAAAACAGGAAAACTGAAAAGTGATATAACGCACTGTACAGCACAGGAACAAGTTTCCAAAAAATGAACAGAAACGCAAAGCAAAACTTTGTAAACTAATTCACATACGTGTCTCCAGTTCAATTAGTATAACAGGAAAACTAACAAGTAATATAACCATAACCCTATCCCTAACCCTAACCCTAACCATAACCCCTAACCCTAAACCTAACCCTAACCCTAACCCTACCCTAACCCTAACCCTAACACTAACCCTAACCCTAACCCTACCCTAACCCTAACACTAACCCTAACCCTAACCCTAACCTAACCCTAACCCCAACCCTAACCCTAACCCTAACCCTAAACCTCACACTAACCCTAACTGGTTTCCAACGAAAAAACATAATCTCAAAGCACTACTTTGGAAACTAAATCACATGTGTGTCACATGCACTATTAGGAATACAGGAAAACTGAAAAGTGATATATCGCACTGTATAGCACAGGAACAAGTTTCCAACGAAAGAAAAGAAAGGCAAAGCACTACTTTTAAACGGAATCACATGTGCTTCGCTCGCACAATTAGGAATACAGGAAAACTAAAAAGTGTTATCTCGCACTGTACGGCACAGAAACAAGTTTCCATCGAAAGAACAGAAAAGCAAAGCACAACTGTGTAAACGAAATCACATATGTGTCGCCCGTTCAATTATTAAAACAGGAAAACTGAAAAGTGATATATCGCACTGTACACCACAGGAACAACTTTCCAACAAAAGAAAAGTAAAGCAAAGCACTACTTTTAAATGAAATCAGATGGGCGTCGCTCGCTCAATTAGGAATACAGGAAAACTGAAAAGTGTTATCTCACACTTTACTGCACAGAAACAAGTTTCCATCGAAAGAACAGAAAAGCAAAGGATTACTGTGAAAACTAAATCACATAAGTGTCGCCTTTTCAATTACTATAACAGGAAAACTGAAAAGTGATATAACGCACTGTACAGCAGAGAAACAATTAACAAAAGAAGAACAGAAACGCAAAGCACTATTTTGTAAACTTAATCACATGTGTGTCGCTCGCTCAATTAGGAATACAGCAAAACTGAAAAGTGATATATCGCACTGTACACCACAGGAACAACTTTCCAACGAAAGAAAAGAAAAGCAAAGCACTACTTTTAAACGGAATAACATGTGCGTCGCTCGCTTAATTAGGAATACAGGAAAACTGAAAAGTGTTTTCTCGCACTTTACTGCACAGAAACAATTTTCCATCGAAAGAACAGAAAAGAAAAGCACAACTCTGTAAACTAAATCACATGGGTGTCGCCCGTTCAATTACTATAACAGGAAAACTTAAAAGTGATATAACGCACTGTACAGCACAGGAAAAACTTTCCAACGAAAGAAAAGCAAAGCAAAGCACTACGTTTAATCAGAATCAGATGGGCGTCGCTCACTCAATTAGGAATACAGGAAAACTGAAAAGTGTTTTCTCAGACTGTACGGCACAGAAACAAGTTTACATCGAAAGAACAGAAAAGCAAAGCACAACTGTGTAAACTAAATCACATACGTGTCACCCGTTCAATTACTATAAAAGGAAAACTTAAAAGTGATATAACGCACTGTACAGCACAGGAACAAGTTTCCAAAAAATGAACAGAAACGCAAAGCACAACTTTGTAAACTAATTCACAAACGTGTCGCTTGTTCAATTATTATAACAGGAAAACTTAACAAGTGATATAACCCTAACCATAACCCTAACCCTAACCCCTAACCCTAACCCTAACCCTAACCCTAACCCTACCCTAACCCTAACCCTAACCCTAACCCTAACCCTACCCTAACACTAACCCTAATCCTAACCCTAAACCTAACCCTAACCCTAACTGGTTTCCAATGAAAAAACATAATCTCAAAGGATTACGTTGGAAACTAAATCACACGTGTGTCACTTGCACTATTAGGAATACAGGAAAACTGAAAAGAGATATATCGCACTGTATAGCACAGGAACAAGTTTCCAACGAAAGAAAAGAAAGGCAAAGTAGTACTTTTAAATGAAATCACATGTGCGTCGCTCGCACAATTAGGAATACAGGAAAACTGAAAAGTGTTTTCTCGCACTGTACGGCACAGAAACAAGTTTCCATCAAAAGAACAGAAAAGCAAAGCACAACTGTGTAAAGGAAATCACATATGTGTCGCCCGTTCAATTATTAAAACAGGAAAACTGAAAAGTGATATATCGCACTGTACAGCACAGGAACAACTTTCCAACGAAAGAACAGAAATGGAAAGCACTACTTTGTAAACTAATTCACATACGTGTCGCCTGTTCAATTATTATAACAGGAAATCTGAAAAGTGATATATTGCACTGTACAGCACAGGAACAACTTTCCAACGAAAGAAAAGAAAAGAAAAGAAAAGCACTACGTTTAAACAGAATCACATGTGTGTCGCTCGCTTAATTAGGAATACAGGAGAACTGAAAAGTGTTTTCTCGCACTGTACGGCACAGAAACAAGTTTTCATCGAAAGAACAGAAAAGCAAAGCACAACTGTGTAAACGAAATCACATATGTGTCGCCCGTTCAATTACTATAACAGGAAAACTTAAAAGTGATATAACGCACTGTACAGCACAGGAACAAGTTTCCAAAAAATGAACAGAAACGTAAAGCACAACTTTGTGAACTAATTCACATACGTGTCTCCAGTTCAATTATTATAACAGGAAAACTAACAAGTGATATAACCCTAACCCTAACCCTAACCCTAACTCTAACCCCTAACTCTAACCCTAACCCTAACCCTAACCCTACCCTAACCCTAACCCTAACCCTAACCCTAACCCTAACCCTACCCTAACCCTAACCCTAACCGTAACACTAACCCTAACCCTAACCCTAAACCTAACCCTAACCCTAACTGGTTTCTAACGAAAAAACATAAACTCAAAGCACTACTATGGAAACTAAATCACACGTGTTTCACATGCACTATTAGGAATACAGGAAAACTGAAAAGAGATATATCGCACTGTATAGCACAGGAACAATTTTCCAACGAGAGAAAAGAAAGGCAAAGCACTACTTTTAAACGGAATCACATGTGCTTCGCTCGCACAATTAGGAATACAGGAAAACTAAAAAGTGTTATCTCGCACTGTACGGCACAGAAACAAGTTTCCATCGAAAGAACAGAAAAGCAAAGCACAACTGTGTAAACGAAATCACATATGTGTCGCCCGTTCAATTATTAAAACAGGAAAACTGAAAAGTGATATATCGCACTGTACAGCACAGGAACAACTTTCCAACAAAAGAAAAGAAAAGCAAAGCTCTACGTTTAAACGGAATCACATGTGTGTCGCTCGCTTAATTAGGAATACAGGAAAACTGAAAAGTGTTTTCTCGCACTGTACGGCACAGAAACAAGTTTCCATCGAAAGAACAGAAAAGCAAAGCACAACTGTGTAAACGAAATCACATATGTGTCGCCCTTTCAATTATTAAAACAGGAAAACTGAAAAGTGATATAACGCACTGTACAGCACAGGAACAAGTTTCCAAAAAATGAACAGAAACGCAAAGCAAAACTTTGTAAACTAATTCACATACGTGTCTCCAGTTCAATTAGTATAACAGGAAAACTAACAAGTAATATAACCATAACCCTATCCCTAACCCTAACCCTAACCATAACCCCTAACCCTAACCCTAACCCTAACCCTAACCCTACCCTAACCCTAACCCTAACACTAACCCTAACCCTAACCCTACCCTAACCCTAACACTAACCCTAACCCTAACCTTAACCCTACCCTAACCCCAACCCTAACCCTAACCCTAACCCTAAACCTCACACTAACCCTAACTGGTTTCCAACGAAAAAACATAATCTCAAAGCACTACTTTGGAAACTAAATCACATGTGTGTCACATGCACTATTAGGAATACAGGAAAACTGAAAAGTGATATATCGCACTGTATAGCACAGGAACAAGTTTCCAACGAAAGAAAAGAAAGGCAAAGCACTACTTTTAAACGGAATCACATGTGCTTCGCTCGCACAATTAGGAATACAGGAAAACTAAAAAGTGTTATCTCGCACTGTACGGCACAGAAACAAGTTTCCATCGAAAGAACAGAAAAGCAAAGCACAACTGTGTAAACGAAATCACATATGTGTCGCCCGTTCAATTATTAAAACAGGAAAACTGAAAAGTGATATATCGCACTGTACACCACAGGAACAACTTTCCAACAAAAGAAAAGTAAAGCAAAGCACTACTTTTAAACGAAATCAGATGGGCGTCGCTCGCTCAATTAGGAATACAGGAAAACTGAAAAGTGTTATCTCACACTTTACTGCACAGAAACAAGTTTCCATCGAAAGAACAGAAAAGCAAAGGATTACTGTGAAAACTAAATCACATAAGTGTCGCCTTTTCAATTACTATAACAGGAAAACTGAAAAGTGATATAACGCACTGTACAGCAGAGAAACAATTAACAAAAGAAGAACAGAAACGCAAAGCACTATTTTGTAAACTTAATCACATGTGTGTCGCTCGCTCAATTAGGAATACAGCAAAACTGAAAAGTGATATATCGCACTGTACACCACAGGAACAACTTTCCAACGAAAGAAAAGAAAAGCAAAGCACTACTTTTAAACAGAATAACATGTGCGTCGCTCGCTTAATGAGGAATACAGGAAAACTGCAAAGTGTTTTCTCGCACTTTACTGCACAGAAACAATTTTCCATCGAAAGAACAGAAAAGAAAAGCACAACTCTGTAAACTAAATCACATGGGTGTCGCCCGTTCAATTACTATAACAGGAAAACTTAAAAGTGATATAACGCACTGTACAGCACAGGAACAAGTTTCCAACAAATGAACAGAAAAGCAAAGCACAACTTTGTAAACTAATTCACATATGTGTCGCCTGTTCAATTATTATAACAGGAAAACGAAAAAGTGATATAACCCTAACCCTAACCCTAACCTTAAAACCCTAACCCTAATCCGAACCCTAACCCTATCCCTAACCCCTAACCCTAACCCTAACCCTAACACTAACCCTAACCCGACCCTAACCCTAACCCTACCCTAACCCTAACCTTAACCCTAACCCTAACCCTAACCCTAACCCTACCCCTACCCTAACCCTAACCCTAACCCTAACCCTAACCTTAACCCTAACTCTAACTGTTTTCCAACGAAAAAACATACACTCAAAGCACTACTTTGGAAACTAAATCACATGTGTGTCGCTCGCTCAATTAGGAATACAGGAAAACTGAAAAGTGATATATAGCACTGTACAGCACACGAACAAATTTCCAACGAAAGAACAGAAAAGGAAAGCACAACTGTGTAAACGAAATCACATATGTGTCGCCCGTTCAATTATTAAAACAGGAAATCTGAAAAGTGATATATCGCACTGTACAGCACAGGAACAACTTTCCAACGAAAGAAAAGAAAAGCAAAGCTCTACGTTTAAACGGAATCACATGTGTGTCGCTCGCTTAATTAGGAATACAGGAAAACTGAAAAGTGTTTTCTCGCACTGTACGGCACAGAAACAAGTTTCCATCGAAAGAACAGAAAAGCAAAGCACAACTGTGTAAACGAAATCACATATGTGTCGCCCTTTCAATTATTAAAACAGGAAAACTGAAAAGTGATATAACGCACTGTATAGCACAGGAACAAGTTTCCAAAAAATGAACAGAAACGCAAAGCAAAACTTTGTAAACTAATTCACATACGTGTCTCCAGTTCAATTAGTATAACAGGAAAACTAACAAGTAATATAACCATAACCCTATCCCTAACCCTAACCCTAACCATAACCCCTAACCCTAACCCTAACCCTAACCCTAACCCTACCCTAACCCTAACCCTAACACTAACCCTAACCCTAACCCTACCCTAACCCTAACACTAACCCTAACCCTAACCCTAACCCTACCCTAACCCCAACCCTAACCCTAACCCTAACCCTAAACCTCACACTAACCCTAACTGGTTTCCAACGAAAAAACATAATCTCAAAGCACTACTTTGGAAACTAAATCACATGTGTGTCACATGCACTATTAGGAATACAGGAAAACTGAAAAGTGATATATCGCACTGTATAGCACAGGAACAAGTTTCCAACGAAAGAAAAGAAAGGCAAAGCACTACTTTTAAACGGAATCACATGTGCTTCGCTCGCACAATTAGGAATACAGGAAAACTAAAAAGTGTTATCTCGCACTGTACGGCACAGAAACAAGTTTCCATCGAAAGAACAGAAAAGCAAAGCACAACTGTGTAAACGAAATCACATATGTGTCGCCCGTTCAATTATTAAAACAGGAAAACTGAAAAGTGATATATCGCACTGTACACCACAGGAACAACTTTCCAACAAAAGAAAAGAAAAGCAAAGCACTACTTTTAAACGGAATCAGATGGGCGTCACTCGCTCAATTAGGAATACAGGAAAACTGAAAAGTGTTATCTCGCACTTTACTGCACAGAAACAAGTTTCCATCGAAAGAACAGAAAAGCAAAGGATAACTGTGAAAACTAAATCACATAAGTGTCGCCTTTTCAATTACTATAACAGGAAAACGGAAAAGTGATATAACGCACTGTACAGCAGAGAAACAAGTTTCCAAAAGAAGAATAGAAACGCAAAGCGCTATTTTGTAAACTAAATCACATGTGTGTCGCTCGCTCAATTAGGAATACAGGAAAACTGAAAAGTGTTTTCTCGCACTTTACTCCACAGAAACAAGTTTCCATCGAAAGAACAGAAAAGAAAAGCACAACTCTGTAAACTAAATCACATGCGTGTCGCCCGTTCAGTTACTATAACAGGAAAACTTAAAAGTGATAGAACGCACTGTACAGCACAGGAACAAGTTTCCAACAAATGAACAGAAAAGCAAAGCACAACTTTATAAACTAATTCACATATGTGTCGCCTGTTCAATTATTATAACAGGAAAACTAAAAAGTGATAAAACCCTAACCCTAACCCTAACCCTAACCCTAACCCTAACCCCTAACCCTAACCCTAACCCTAACCCTAACCCTACCCTAACCCTAACCCTAACCCTAACCCTACCCTAACCCTAACCCAAACCCTAACCCTAACTCTAACTGTTTTCCAATGAAAAAACATACACTCAAAGCACTACTTTGGAAAATAAATCACATGTGTGTCGCTCGCTCAATTAGGAATACAGGAAAACTGAAAAGTGATATATCGCACTGTACAGCACACGAACAAATTTCCAACGAAAGAACAGAAAATGAAAGCACTACTTTGTAAACTAATTCACATACGTGTCGCCTGTTCAATTATTATAACAGGAAACCTGAAAAGTGATATATCGCACTGTACAGCACAGGAACAACTTTCAAACGAAAGAAAAGAAAAGAAAAGCACTACGTTTAAACGTAATCACATGTGTGTCGCTCGCTTAATTAGGAATACAGGAAAACTGAAAAGTGATATAACGCACTGTACAGCAGAGAAACAAGTTTCCAAAAGAAGAACAGAAACGTAAAGCACTATTTTGTAAACTAAATCACATGTGTGTCGTTCGCTCAATTAGGAATACAGGAAAACTGAAAAGTGATATATCGCACTGTACACCACAGGAACAACTTTCCAACGAAAGAAAAGAAAAGCAAAGCACTACTTTTAAATGGAATCACATGTGTGTCGCTCGCTTAATTAGGAATACAGGAAAACTGAAAAGTGTTTTCTCGCACTTTACTGCACAGAAAAAGTTTCCATCGAAAGAACAGAAAAGAAAAGCACAACTCTGTCAACTAAATCACATGCGTGTCGCCCGTTCAATTACTATAACAGGAAAACTTAAAAGTGATATAACGCACTGTACAGCACAGAAACAGGTTTCCAACAAATGATCAGAAAAGCAAAGCACAACTTTGTAAACTAATTCACATATGTGTCGCCTGTTCAATTATTATAACAGGAAAACTAAAAAGTGATATAACACTAACCCTAACCCTAACCCTAACCCTAACCCTACCCTAACCCGAACCCTAACCCTAACCCTAACCCTAACCCTAACCCTAACCCTACCCTAACCCTAACCCTAACCCTAACCCTAGCCCTAACCCTAACTCTAACTGGTTTCCAACGAAAAAAACATACACTCAAAGCACTACTTTGGAAACTAAATCACATGTGTGTCGCTCGCTCAATTAGGAATACAGGAAAACTGAAAAGTGATATATCGCACTGTACAGCACACGAACAAATTTCCAACGAAAGAACAGAAATGGAAAGCACTACTTTGTAAACTAATTCACATACGTGTCGCCTGTTCAATTATTATAACAGGAAATCTGAAAAGTGATATATCGCACTGTACAGCACAGGAACAACTTTCCAACGAAAGAAAAGAAAAGAAAAGCACTACTTTTAAACGGAATCACATGTGTGTCGCTCGCTTAATTAGGAATACAGGAAAACTGAAAAGTGTGATCTCGCACTTTACTGCACAGAAACAAGTTTCCATCGAAAGAACAGAAAAGCAAAGGATAACTGTGAAAACGAAATCACATAAGTGTCGCCTTTTCAATTACTATAACAGGAAAACTGAAAAGTGATATAACGCACTGTACAGCAGAGAAACAAGTTTCCAACAGAAGAATAGAAACGCAAAGCACTATTTGGTAAACTAAATCACATGTGTGTCGCTCGCTCAATTAGGAATACAGGAAAACTGAAAAGTGATATATCGCACTGTACACCACAGGAACAACTTTCCAACGAAAGAAAAGAAAAGCAAAGCACTACTTTAAACGGAATCACATGTGTGTCGCTCGCTTAATTAGGAATACAGGAAAACTGAAAAGTGTTTTCTCGCACTTTACTGCACAGAAACAAGTTTCCATCGAAAGAACAGAAAAGAAAAGCACAACTCTGTAAACTAAATCACATGCGTGTCGCCCGTTCAATTACTATAACAGGAAAACTTAAAAGTGATATAACGCACTGTACAGCACAGGAACATGTTTCCAACAAATGAACAGAAAAGCAAAGCACAACTTTGTAAACTAATTCACATATGTGTCACCTGGTCAATTATTATAACAGGAAAACTAAAAAGTGATATAACACTAACCCTAACCCTAACCCTAACCCTAACCCTAACACTAACCCTACCCTAACCCTAACCCTAACCCTAACCCTAACCCTAACCCTACCCTAACCCTAACCCTAACCCTAACCCTAACCCTAGCCCTAACCCTAACTCTAAGTGGTTTCCAACGAAAAAACATACACTCAAAGCACTACTTTGGAAACTAAATCACATGTGTGTCGCTCGCTCAATTAGGAATACAGGAAAACTGAAAAGTGATATATCGCACTGTACAGCACACGAACAAATTTCCAACGAAAGAACAGAAATGGAAAGCACTACTTTGTAAACTAATTCACATACGTGTCGCCTGTTCAATTATTATAACAGGAAATCTGAAAAGTGATATATTGCACTGTACAGCACAGGAACAACTTTCCAACGAAAGAAAAGAAAAGAAAAGAAAAGCACTACGTTTAAACAGAATCACATGTGTGTCGCTCGCTTAATTAGGAATACAGGAGAACTGAAAAGTGTTTTCTCGCACTGTACGGCACAGAAACAAGTTTTCATCGAAAGAACAGAAAAGCAAAGCACAACTGTGTAAACGAAATCACATATGTGTCGCCCGTTCAATTACTATAACAGGAAAACTTAAAAGTGATATAACGCACTGTACAGCACAGGAACAAGTTTCCAAAAAATGAACAGAAACGTAAAGCACAACTTTGTAAACTAATTCACATACGTGTCTCCAGTTCAATTATTATAACAGGAAAACTAACAAGTGATATAACCCTGACCCTAACCCTAACCCTAACTCTAACCCCTAACTCTAACCCTAACCCTAACCCTAACCCTACCCTAACCCTAACCCTAACCCTAACCCTAACCCTAACCCTACCCTAACCCTAACCCTAACCGTAACACTAACCCTAACCCTAACCCTAAACCTAACCCTAACCCTAACTGGTTTCTAACGAAAAAACATAAACTCAAAGCACTACTATGGAAACTAAATCACACGTGTTTCACATGCACTATTAGGAATACAGGAAAACTGAAAAGAGATATATCGCACTGTATAGCACAGGAACAATTTTCCAACGAAAGAAAAGAAAGGCAAAGCACTACTTTTAAACGGAATCACATGTGCTTCGCTCGCACAATTAGGAATACAGGAAAACTAAAAAGTGTTATCTCGCACTGTACGGCACAGAAACAAGTTTCCATCGAAAGAACAGAAAAGCAAAGCACAACTGTGTAAACGAAATCACATATGTGTCGCCCGTTCAATTATTAAAACAGGAAAACTGAAAAGTGATATATCGCAATGTACAGCACAGGAACAACTTTCCAACAAAAGAAAAGAAAAGCAAAGCACTACTTTTAAACGGAATCAGATGGGCGTCGCTCGCTCAATTAGGAATACAGGAAAACTGAAAAGTGTGATCTCGCACTTTACTGCACAGAAACAAGTTTCCATCGAAAGAACAGAAAAGTAAAGGATAACTGTAAAAACTAAATCACATAAGTGTCGCCTTTTCAATTACTGTAACAGGAAAACTGAAAAGTGATATAACGCACTGTACAGCAGAGAAACAAGTTTCCAACAGAAGAATAGAAACGCAAAGCACTATTTGGTAAACTAAATCACATGTGTGTCGCTCGCTCAATTAGGAATACAGGAAAACTGAAAAGTGATATATCGCACTGTACACCACAGGAACAACTTTCCAACGAAAGAAAAGAAAAGCAAAGCAATACTTTTAAACGGAATCACATGTGTGTCGCTCGCTTAATTAGGAATACAGGAAAACTGAAAAGTGTTTTTTCGCACTTTACTGCACAGAAACAAGTTTCCATCGAAAAAACAGAAAAGAAAAGCACAACTCTGTAAACTAAATCACATGCGTGTCGCCCGTTCAATTACTATAACAGGAAAACTTAAAAGTGATATAACGCACTGTACAGCACAGGAACATGTTTCCAACAAATGAACAGAAAAGCAAAGCACAACTTTGTAAACTAATTCACATATGTGTCACCTGTTCAATTATTATAACAGGAAAACTAAAAAGTGATATAACACTAACCCTAACCCTAACCCTAACCCTAACCCTAACACTAACCCTACCCTAACCCTAACCCTAACCCTAACCCTAACCCTTAGCCTAACCCTACCCTAACCCTAACCCTAACCCTAACCCTAACCCTAGCCCTAACCCTAACTCTAACTGGTTTCCAACGAAAAAACATACACTCAAAGCACTACTTTGGAAACTAAATGTGTGTGTCGCTCGCTCCATTAGGAATACAGGAAAACTGAAAAGTGATATATCGCACTGTACAGCACACGAACAAATTTCCAACGAAAGAACAGAAATGGAAAGCAATACTTTGTAAACTAATTCAAATACGTGTCGCCTGTTCAATTATTATAACAGGAAATCTGAAAAGTGATATATCGCACTGTACAGCACAGGAACAACTTTCCAACGAAAGAAAAGAAAAGCAAAGCACAACGTTTAAACAGAATCACATGTGTGTCGCTCCCTTAATTAGGAATACAGGAAAACTGAAAAGTGTTTTCTCGCACTGTACGGCACAGAAACAAGTTTCCAAAAAATGAACAGAAACGTAAAGCACAACTTTGTAAACTAATTCACATACGTGTCTCCAGTTCAATTATTATAACAGGAAAACTAACAAGTGATATAACCCTAACCCTAACCCTAACCCTAACTCTAACCCCTAACCCTAACCCTAACCATAACCCTAACCCTACCCTAACCCTAACCCTAACCCTAACCCTACCCTAACCCTAACCCTAACCCTAACACTAACCCTAACCCTAACCCTAACCCTAACCTAACCCTAACCCTAACCCTTACACTAACCCTAACCCTAACCCTAAACCTAACCTTAACCCTAACTGGTTTCTAACGAAAAAACATAAACTCAAAGCACTACTTTGGAAACTAAATCACATGTGTGTCACTTGCACTATTAGGAATACAGGAAAACTGAAAAGAGATATATCGCACTGTATAGCACAGGAACAAGTTTCCAACGAAAGAAAAGAAAGGCAAAGCACTACTTTTAAACGGAATCACATGTGCTTCGCTCGCACAATTAGGAATACAGGAAAACTAAAAAGTGTTATCTCGCACTGTACGGCACAGAAACAAGTTTCCATCGAAAGAACAGAAAAGCAAAGCACAACTGTGTAAACGAAATCACATATGTGTCGCCCGTTCAATTATTAAAACAGGAAAACTGAAAAGTGATATATCGCACTGTACAGCACAGGAACAACTTTCCAACAAAAGAAAAGAAAAGCAAAGCACTACTTTTAAACGGAATCAGATGGGCGTCACTCGCTCAATTAGGAATACAGGAAAACTGAAAAGTGTTATCTCGCACTTTACTGCACAGAAACAAGTTTCCATCGAAAGAACAGAAAAGCAAAGGATAACTGTGAAAACTAAATCACATAAGTGTCGCCTTTTCAATTACTATAACAGGAAAACTGAAAAGTGATATAACGCACTGTACAGCAGAGAAACAAGTTTCCAAAAGAAGAATAGAAACGCAAAGCACTATTTTGTAAACTAAATCACATGTGTGTCGCTCGCTCAATTAGGAATACAGGAAAACTGAAAAGTGTTTTCTCGCACTTTACTCCACAGAAACAAGTTTCCATCGAAAGAACAGAAAAGAAAAGCACAACTCTGTAAACTAAATCACATGCGTGTCGCCCGTTCAGTTACTATAACAGGAAAACTTAAAAGTGATAGAACGCACTGTACAGCACAGGAACAAGTTTCCAACAAATGAACAGAAAAGCAAAGCACAACTTTATAAACTAATTCACATATGTGTCGCCTGTTCAATTATTATAACAGGAAAACTAAAAAGTGATAAAACCATAACCCTAACCCTAACCCTAACCCTAAACCTAACCCCTAACCCTAACCCTAACCCTAACCCTAACCCTACCCTAACCCTAACCCTAACCCTAACCCTAACCCTACCCTAACCCTAACCCAAACCCTAACCCTAACTCTAACTGTTTTCCAATGAAAAAACATACACTCAAAGCACTACTTTGGAAAATAAATCACATGTGTGTCGCTCGCTCAATTAGGAATACAGGAAAACTGAAAAGTGATATATCGCACTGTACAGCACACGAACAAATTTCCAACGAAAGAACAGAAAATGAAAGCACTACTTTGTAAACTAATTCACATACGTGTCGCCTGTTCAATTATTATAACAGGAAACCTGAAAAGTGATATATCGCACTGTACAGCACAGGAACAACTTTCCAACGAAAGAAAAGAAAAGAAAAGCACTACGTTTAAACGGAATCACATGTGTGTCGCTCACTTAATTAGGAATACAGGAAAACTGAAAAGTGTTTTCTCGCACTTTACTGCACAGAAAAAGTTTCCATCGAAAGAACAGAAAAGAAAAGCACAACTCTGTAAACTAAATCACATGCGTGTCGCCCGTTCAATTACTATAACAGGAAAACTTAAAAGTGATATAACGCACTGTACAGCACAGAAACAAGTTTCCAAAAAATGAACAGAAACGTAAAGCACAACTTTGTAAACTAATTCACATACGTGTCACCAGTTCAATTATTATAACAGGAAAACTAACAAGTGATATAACCCTAACCCTAACCCTACCCTAACCCTAAACCTAACCCTAACACTAACCCTAACCCTACCCTAACCCTAACCCTAACCGTAACACTAACCCTAACCCTAACCCTAAACCTAACCCTAACCCTAACCCTAACCTTAACCCTAACTCTAACTGTTTTCCAACGAAAAAACATACACTCAAAGCACTACTTTGGAAACTAAATCACATGTGTGTCGCTCGCTCAATTAGGAATACAGGAAAACTGAAAAGTGATATATAGCACTGTACAGCACACGAACAAATTTCCAACGAAAGAACAGAAAAGGAAAGCACAACTGTGTAAACGAAATCACATATGTGTCGCCCGTTCAATTATTAAAACAGGAAATCTGAAAAGTGATATATCGCACTGTACAGCACAGGAACAACTTTCCAACGAAAGAAAAGAAAAGCAAAGCTCAACTTTGTAAACTAATTCACATATGTGTCGCCTGTTCAATTATTATAACAGGAAAACTAAAAAGTGATATAACCCTAACCCTAACCCTAACCTTAAAACCCTAACCCTAATCCGAACCCTAACCCTATCCCTAACCCCTAACCCTAACCCTAACCCTAACACTAACCCTAACCCAACCCTAACCCTAACCCTACCCTAACCCTAACCTTAACCCTAACCCTAACCCTAACCCTAACCCTACCCTAACCCTAACCCTAACCCTAACCTTAACCCTAACTCTAACTGTTTTCCAACGAAAAAACATACACTCAAAGCACTACTTTGGAAACTAAATCACATGTGTGTCGCTCGCTCAATTAGGAATACAGGAAAACTGAAAAGTGATATATAGCACTGTACAGCACACGAACAAATTTCCAACGAAAGAACAGAAAAGGAAAGCACAACTGTGTAAACGAAATCACATATGTGTCGCCCGTTCAATTATTAAAACAGGAAATCTGAAAAGTGATATATCGCACTGTACAGCACAGGAACAACTTTCCAACGAAAGAAAAGAAAAGCAAAGCTCTACGTTTAAACGGAATCACATGTGTGTCGCTCGCTTAATTAGGAATACAGGAAAACTGAAAAGTGTTTTCTCGCACTGTACGGCACAGAAACAAGTTTCCATCGAAAGAACAGAAAAGCAAAGCACAACTGTGTAAACGAAATCACATATGTGTCGCCCTTTCAATTATTAAAACAGGAAAACTGAAAAGTGATATAACGCACTGTACAGCACAGGAACAAGTTTCCAAAAAATGAACAGAAACGCAAAGCAAAACTTTGTAAACTAATTCACATACGTGTCTCCAGTTCAATTAGTATAACAGGAAAACTAACAAGTAATATAACCATAACCCTATCCCTAACCCTAACCCTAACCATAACCCCTAACCCTAACCCTAACCCTAACCCTAACCCTACCCTAACCCTAACCCTAACACTAACCCTAACCCTAACCCTACCCTAACCCTAACACTAACCCTAACCTTAACCCTAACCCTACCCTAACCCCAACCCTAACCCTAACCCTAACCCTAAACCTCACACTAACCCTAACTGGTTTCCAACGAAAAAACATAATCTCAAAGCACTACTTTGGAAACTAAATCACATGTGTGTCACATGCACTATTAGGAATACAGGAAAACTGAAAAGTGATATATCGCACTGTATAGCACAGGAACAAGTTTCCAACGAAAGAAAAGAAAGGCAAAGCACTACTTTTAAACGGAATCACATGTGCTTCGCTCGCACAATTAGGAATACAGGAAAACTAAAAAGTGTTATCTCGCACTGTACGGCACAGAAACAAGTTTCCATCGAAAGAACAGAAAAGCAAAGCACAACTGTGTAAACGAAATCACATATGTGTCGCCCGTTCAATTATTAAAACAGGAAAACTGAAAAGTGATATATCGCACTGTACACCACAGGAACAACTTTCCAACAAAAGAAAAGTAAAGCAAAGCACTACTTTTAAACGAAATCAGATGGGCGTCGCTCGCTCAATTAGGAATACAGGAAAACTGAAAAGTGTTATCTCACACTTTACTGCACAGAAACAAGTTTCCATCGAAAGAACAGAAAAGCAAAGGATTACTGTGAAAACTAAATCACATAAGTGTCGCCTTTTCAATTACTATAACAGGAAAACTGAAAAGTGATATAACGCACTGTACAGCAGAGAAACAATTAACAAAAGAAGAACAGAAACGCAAAGCACTATTTTGTAAACTTAATCACATGTGTGTCGCTCGCTCAATTAGGAATACAGCAAAACTGAAAAGTGATATATCGCACTGTACACCTCAGGAACAACTTTCCAACGAAAGAAAAGAAAAGCAAAGCACTACTTTTAAACAGAATAACATGTGCGTCGCTCGCTTAATGAGGAATACAGGAAAACTGCAAAGTGTTTTCTCGCACTTTACTGCACAGAAACAATTTTCCATCGAAAGAACAGAAAAGAAAAGCACAACTCTGTAAACTAAATCACATGGGTGTCGCCCGTTCAATTACTATAACAGGAAAACTTAAAAGTGATATAACGCACTGTACAGCACAGGAACAAGTTTCCAACAAATGAACAGAAAAGCAAAGCACAACTTTGTAAACTAATTCACATATGTGTCGCCTGTTCAATTATTATAACAGGAAAACTAAAAAGTGATATAACCCTAACCCTAACCCTAACCTTAAAACCCTAACCCTAATCCGAACCCTAACCCTATCCCTAACCCCTAACCCTAACCCTAACCCTAACACTAACCCTAACCCGACCCTAACCCTAACCCTACCCTAACCCTAACCTTAACCCTAACCCTAACCCTAACCCTAACCCTAACCCTACCCTAACCCTAACCCTAACCCTAACCCTAACCTTAACCCTAACTCTAACTGTTTTCCAACGAAAAAACATACACTCAAAGCACTACTTTGGAAACTAAATCACATGTGTGTCGCTCGCTCAATTAGGAATACAGGAAAACTGAAAAGTGATATATAGCACTGTACAGCACACGAACAAATTTCCAACGAAAGAACAGAAAAGGAAAGCACAACTGTGTAAACGAAATCACATATGTGTCGCCCGTTCAATTATTAAAACAGGAAATCTGAAAAGTGATATATCGCACTGTACAGCACAGGAACAACTTTCCAACGAAAGAAAAGAAAAGCAAAGCTCTACGTTTAAACGGAATCACATGTGTGTCGCTCGCTTAATTAGGAATACAGGAAAACTGAAAAGTGTTTTCTCGCACTGTACGGCACAGAAACAAGTTTCCATCGAAAGAACAGAAAAGCAAAGCACAACTGTGTAAACGAAATCACATATGTGTCGCCCTTTCAATTATTAAAACAGGAAAACTGAAAAGTGATATAACGCACTGTACAGCACAGGAACAAGTTTCCAAAAAATGAACAGAAACGCAAAGCAAAACTTTGTAAACTAATTCACATACGTGTCTCCAGTTCAATTAGTATAACAGGAAAACTAACAAGTAATATAACCATAACCCTATCCCTAACCCTAACCCTAACCATAACCCCTAACCCTAACCCTAACCCTAACCCTAACCCTACCCTAACCCTAACCCTAACACTAACCCTAACCCTAACACTACCCTAACCCTAACACTAACCCTAACCCTAACCCTAACCCTACCCTAACCCCAACCCTAACCCTAACCCTAACCCTAAACCTCACACTAACCCTAACTGGTTTCCAACGAAAAAACATAATCTCAAAGCACTACTTTGGAAACTAAATCACATGTGTGTCACATGCACTATTAGGAATACAGGAAAACTGAAAAGTGATATATCGCACTGTATAGCACAGGAACAAGTTTCCAACGAAAGAAAAGAAAGGCAAAGCACTACTTTTAAACGGAATCACATGTGCTTCGCTCGCACAATTAGGAATACAGGAAAACTAAAAAGTGTTATCTCGCACTGTACGGCACAGAAACAAGTTTCCATCGAAAGAACAGAAAAGCAAAGCACAACTGTGTAAACGAAATCACATATGTGTCGCCCGTTCAATTATTAAAACAGGAAAACTGAAAAGTGATATATCGCACTGTACACCACAGGAACAACTTTCCAACAAAAGAAAAGTAAAGCAAAGCACTACTTTTAAACGAAATCAGATGGGCGTCGCTCGCTCAATTAGGAATACAGGAAAACTGAAAAGTGTTATCTCACACTTTACTGCACAGAAACAAGTTTCCATCGAAAGAACAGAAAAGCAAAGGATTACTGTGAAAACTAAATCACATAAGTGTCGCCTTTTCAATTACTATAACAGGAAAACTGAAAAGTGATATAACGCACTGTACAGCAGAGAAACAATTAACAAAAGAAGAACAGAAACGCAAAGCACTATTTTGTAAACTTAATCACATGTGTGTCGCTCGCTCAATTAGGAATACAGCAAAACTGAAAAGTGATATATCGCACTGTACACCACAGGAACAACTTTCCAACGAAAGAAAAGAAAAGCAAAGCACTACTTTTAAACGGAATAACATGTGCGTCGCTCGCTTAATTAGGAATACAGGAAAACTGAAAAGTGTTTTCTCGCACTTTACTGCACAGAAACAATTTTCCATCGAAAGAACAGAAAAGAAAAGCACAACTCTGTAAACTAAATCACATGGGTGTCGCCCGTTCAATTACTATAACAGGAAAACTTAAAAGTGATATAACGCACTGTACAGCACAGGAACAACTTTCCAACGAAAGAAAAGCAAAGCAAAGCACTACGTTTAATCAGAATCAGATGGGCGTCGCTCGCTCAATTAGGAATACAGGAAAACTGAAAAGTGTTTTCTCAGACTGTACGGCACAGAAATAAGTTTACATCGAAAGAACAGAAAAGCAAAGCACAACTGTGTAAACTAAATCACATACGTGTCACCCATTCAATTACTATAACAGGAAAACTTAAAAGTGATATAACGCACTGTACAGCACAGGAACAAGTTTCCAAAAAATGAACAGAAACGCAAAGCACAACTTTGTAAACTAATTCACAAACGTGTCGCTTGTTCAATTATTATAACAGGAAAACTTAACAAGTGATATAACCCTAACCCTAACCCTAACCCTAACCCCTAACCCTAACCCTAACCCTAACCCTACCCTAACCCTAACCCTAACCCTAACCCTAACCCTACCCTAACACTAACCCTAATCCTAACCCTAAACCTAACCCTAACCCTAACTGGTTTCCAATGAAAAAACATAATCTCAAAGGATTACTTTGGAAACTAAATCACACGTGTGTCACTTGCACTATTAGGAATACAGGAAAACTGAAAAGAGATATATCGCACTGTATAGCACAGGAACAAGTTTCCAACGAAAGAAAAGAAAGGCAAAGTAGTACTTTTAAATGAAATCACATGTGCGTCGCTCGCACAATTAGGAATACAGGAAAACTGAAAAGTATTTTCTCGCACTGTACGGCACAGAAACAAGTTTCCATCAAAAGAACAGAAAAGCAAAGCACAACTGTGTAAACGAAATCACATATGTGTCGCCCGTTCAATTATTAAAACAGGAAAACTGAAAAGTGATATATCGCACTGTACAGCACAGGAACAACTTTCCAACAAAAGAAAAGAAAAGCAAAGCACTACTTTTAAACGGAATCAGATGGGCGTCGCTCGCTCAATTAGGAATACAGGAAAACTGAAAAGTGTGATCTCGCACTTTACTGCACAGAAACAAGTTTCCATCGAAAGAACCGAAAAGCAAAGGATAACTGTGAAAACTAAATCACATAAGTGTCGCCTTTTCAATTACTATAACAGGAAAACTGAAAAGTGATATAACGCACTGTACAGCAGAGAAACAAGTTTCCAAAAGACGAACAGAAACACAAAGCACTATTTTGTAAACTAAATCACATGTGTGTCGCTCGCTCAATTAGGAATACAGCAAAACTGAAAAGTGATATATCGCACTGTACACCACAGGAACAACTTTCCAACGAAAGAAAAGAAAAGCAAAGCACTACTTTTAAACGGAATCACATGTGTGTCGCTCGCTTGATTAGGAATACAGGAAAACTGAAAAGTGTTTTCTCACACTTTACTGCATAGAAACAAGTTTCCATCGAAAGAACAGAAAAGAAAAGCACAACTCTGTAAACTAAATCACATGCGTGTCGCCCGTTCAATTACTATAACAGGAAAACTTAAAAGTGATATAACGCACTGTACAGCACAGGAACAAGTTTCCAACAAATGAACAGAAAAGCAAAGCACAACTTTGTAAACTAATTCACATATGTGTCGCCTGTTCAATTATTATAACAGGAAAACTAAAAAGTGATATAACCCTAACCCTAACCCTAACGCTAAGCCTAACCCCTAACCCTAACCCTAACCCTAACCCTAACCCTACCCTAACCCTAACCCTAACCCTAACCCTAACCCTAACCCAAACCCTAACCCTAACTCTAACTGTTTTCCAATGAAAAAACATACACTCAAAGCACTACTTTGGAAACTAAATCACATGTGTGTCGCTCGCTCAATTAGGAATACAGGAAAACTGAAAAGTGATATATAGCACTGTACAGCACACGAACAAATTTCCAATGAAAGAACAGAAAATGAAAGCACTACTTTGTAAACTAATTCACATACGTGTCGCCTGTTCAATTATTATAACAGGAAAACTGAAAACTGATATATCGCACTGTACAGCACAGGAACAACTTTCCAACGTAAGAAAAGAAAAGCAAAGCACTACGTTTAAACGGAATCACATGTGATTCGCTCGCTTAATTAGGAATACAGGAAAACTGAAAAGTGATATAACGCACTGTACAGCAGAGAAACATGTTTCCAAAAGAAGAACAGAAACGCAAAGCACTATTTTGTAAATTAAATCACATGTGTGTCGCTCGCTCAATTAGGAATACAGGAAAACTGAAAAGTGATATATCGCACTGTACACCACAGGAACAACTTTCCAACGAAAGAAAAGAAAAGCAAATAACTACTTTTAAACGAAATCACATGTGTGTAGCTCGCTTAATTAGGAATACAGGAAAACTGAAAAGTGTTTTCTCGCACTTTACTGCACAGAAACAAGTTTACATCGAAAGAACAGAAAAGAAAAGCACAACTCTGTAAACGAAATCACATGCGTGTCACCTGTTCAATTACTATAACAGGAAAACTTAAAAGTGATATAACGCACTGTACAGCACAGAAACAAGTTTCCAACAAATGAACAGAAAAGCAAAGCACAACTTTGTAAACTAATTCACATATGTGTCGCTTGTTCAATTATTATAACAGGAAAACTAAAAAGTGATATAACCCTAACCCTAACCCTAACCCTAACCCTAACCCTACCCTAACCCTAACCCTAACCCTAACCCTAACCCTACCCTAACCCTAACCCTAACCCTAACCCTAACACTAGCCCTAACCCTAACTCTAACTGGTTTCCAACGAAAAAACATACACTCAAAGCACTACTTTGGAAACTAAATCACATGTGTGTCGCTCGCTCAATTAGGAATACAGGAAAACTGAAAAGTGATATATCGCACTGTACAGCACAGGAACAAATTTCCAACGAAAGAACAGAAAAGGAAAGCACTACTTTGTAAACTAATTCACATACGTGTCGCCTGTTCAATTATTATAACAGGAAATCTGAAAAGTGATATATCGCACTGTACAGCACAGGAACAACTTTCCAACGAAAGAACAGAAAAGGAAAGCACTACTTTGTAAACAAAATCACATATGTGTCGCCCGTTCAATTATTAAAACAGGAAAACTGAAAAATGATATATTGCACTGTACAGCACAGGAACAACTTTCCAACGAAAGAAAAGAAAAGCAAAGCAATACTTTTAATCGGAATCACATGTGTGTCGCTCGCTTAATTAGGAATACAGGAAAACTGAAAAGTGTTTTCTCGCACTTTACTGCACAGAATCAAGTTTCCATCGAAAGAACAGAAAAGAAAAGCACAACTCTGTAAACTAAATCACATGCGTTTCGCCCGTTCAATTACTATAACAGGAAAACTTAAAAGTGATATAACACACTGTACAGCACAGGAACAAGTTTCCAACAAATGAACAGAAAAGCAAAGCACAACTTTGTAAACTAATGCACATATGTGTCGCCTGTTCAATTATTATAACAGGAAAACTAAAAAGTGATATAACACTAACCCTAACTCTAACCCTAACCCTAACCCTAACCCTAACCCTAACCCTACCCTAACCCTAACCCTAACCCTAACCCTAACACTAACCCTAACCCTAACCCTAACCCTAACCCTACCCTAACCCTAACACTAACCCTAACCCTAACCCTAGCCCTAACCCTAACACTAACCCTATCCCTAACCCTAGCCCTAACCCTAACTCTAACTGGTTTCCAACGAAAATACATACACTCAAAGCACTACTTTGGAAACTAAATCACATGTGTGTCGCTCGCTCAATTAGGAATACAGGAAAACTGAAATGTGATATATCGCTTTGTACAGCACACGAACAAATTTCCAAGGAAAGAACAGAAAAGGAAAGCACTACTTTGTAAACTAATTCACATACGTGTCGCCTGTTCAATTATTATAACAGGAAAACTTAACAAGTGATATAACCCTACCCCTAACCCTAACCCCTAACCCTAACCCTAACCCTAACCCTAACCCTACCCTAACCCTAACCCTAACCCTAACCCTAACCCTAACCCTACCCTAACCTTAACTCTAACCCTAACCCTAAACCTAACCATAACACTAACTGGTTTCCAACGAAAAAACATAATCTCAAAGCACTACTTTGGAAACTAAATCACACGTGTGTCACTTGCACTATTAGGAATACAGGAAAACTGAAAAGTGATATATCGCACTGTATAGCACAGGAACAAGTTTCCAACAAAAGAAAAGAAAGGCAAAGCACTACTTTTAAACGGAATCACATGTGCTTCGCTCGCACAATTAGGAATACAGGAAAACTAAAAAGTGTTATCTCGCACTGTACGGCACAGAAACAAGTTTCCATCGAAAGAACAGAAAAGCAAAGCACAACTGTGTAAACGAAATCACATATGTGTCGCCCGTTCAATTATTAAAACAGGAAAACTGAAAAGTGATATATCGCACTGTACAGCACAGGAACAACTTTCCAACAAAAGAAAAGAAAAGCAAAGCACTACTTTTAAACGGAATCAGATGGGCGTCGCTCGCTCAATTAGGAATACAGGAAAAATGAAAAGTGTGATCTCGCACTTTACTGCACAGAAACAAGTTTCCATCGAAAGAACAGAAAAGCAAAGGATAACTGTGAAAACTAAATCACATAAGTGTCGCCTTTTCAATTACTATAACAGGAAAACTGAAAAGTGATATAACGCACTGTACAGCAGAGAAACAAGTTTCCAAAAGAAGAACAGAAACACAAAGCACTATTTTGTAAACTAAATCACATGTGTGTCGCTCGCTCAATTAGGAATACAGCAAACCTGAAAAGTGATATATCGCACTGTACACCACAGGAACAACTTTCCAACGAAAGAAAAGAAAAGCAAAGCACTACTTTTAAACGGAATCACATGTGTGTCGCTCGCTTAATTAGGAATACAGGAAAACTGAAAAGTGTTTTCTCGCACTTTACTGCACAGAAACAAGTTTCCATCGAAAGAACAGAAAAGAAAAGCACAACTCTGTAAACAAAATCACATGCGTGTCGCATGTTCAATTACTATAACAGGAAAACTTAAAAGTGATATAACGCACTGTACAGCACAGAAACAAGTTTCCAAAAGAAGAACAGAAAAGCAAAGCACAACTTTGTAAACTAATTCACATATGTGTCGCCTGTTCAATTATTATAACAGGAAAACTAAAAAGTGATATATCCCTAACCCTAACCCTAACCCTAACTCTAACCCTAACCCTACCCTAACCCTAACCCTAACCCTAACCCTAACCCTAACCCTACCCTAACCCTAACACTAACCCTAACCCTAACCCTAGCCCTAACCCTAACTCTAACTGGTTTCCAACGAAAAAACATACACTCAAAGCACTACTTTGGAAACTAAATCACATGTGTATCGCTCGCTCAATTAGGAATACAGGAAAACTGAAAAGTGATATATCGCACTGTACAGCACACGTACAAATTTCCAACGAAAGAACAGAAATGGAAAGCACTACCTTGTAAACTAATTCACATACGTGTCGCCTGTTCAATTATTATAAGAGGAAATCTGAAAAGTGATATATCGCACTGTACAGCACAGGAACAACTTTCCAACGAAAGAAAAGAAAAGCAAAGCACTACGTTTAAACGGAATCACATGTGTGGCGCTCGCTTAATTAGGAATACAGGAAAACTGAAAAGTGTTTTCTCGCACTGTACGGCACAGAAACAAGTTTCCATCGAAAGAACAGAAAAGCAAAGCACAACTGTGTAAACGAAATCACATATGTGTCGCCCGTTCAATTATTAAAACAGGAAAACTGAAAAGTGATATAACGCACTGTACAGCACAGGAACAAGTTTCCAAAAAATGAACAGAAACGTAAAGCACAACTTTGTAATCTAATTCACATACGTGTCTCCAGTTCAATTATTATAACAGGAAAACTAACAAGTGATATAACTCTAACCCTAACCCTAACTCTAACCCCTAACCCTAACCCTAACCCTAACCCTAACCCTACCCTAACCCTAACCCTAACCCTAACCCTAACCCTACCCTAACCCTAACCCTAACCCTAAACCTAACACTAACCCTAACCCTAACCCTAAACCTAACCCTAACCCTAACCGGTTTCTAACGAAAAAACATAAACTCAAAGCACTACTTTGGAAACTAAATCACACGTGTGTCACTTGCACTATTAGGAATACAGGAAAACTGAAAAGAGATATATCGCACTGTATAGCACAGGAACAAGTTTCCAACAAAAGAAAAGAAAGGCAAAGCACTACTTTTAAACGGAATCACATGTGCTTCGCTCGCACAATTAGGAATACAGGAAAACTAAAAAGTGTTATCTCGCACTGTACGGCACAGAAACAAGTTTCCATCGAAAGAACAGAAAAGCAAAGCACAACTGTGTAAACGAAATCACATATGTGTCGCCCGTTCAATTATTAAAACAGGAAAACTGAAAAGTGATATATCGCACTGTATAGCACAGGAACAACTTTCCAACAAAAGAAAAGAAAAGCAAAGCACTACTTTTAAACGGAATCAGATGGGCGTCGCTCGCTCAATTAGGAATACAGGAAAACTGAAAAGTGTGATCTCGCACTTTACTGCACAGAAACAAGTTTCCATCGAAAGAACAGAAAAGCAAAGGATAACTGTGAAAACTAAATCACATAAGTGTCGCCTTTTCAATTACTATAACAGGAAAACTGAAAAGTGATATAACGCACTGTACAGCAGAGAAACAAGTTTCCAAAAGAAGAACAGGAAGACAAAGCACTATTTTGTAAACTAAATCACATGTGTGTCGCTCGCTCAAATAGGAATACAGCAAAACTGAAAAGTGATATATCGCACTGTACACCACAGGAACAACTTTCCAACGAAAGAAAAGAAAAGCAAAGCACTACTTTTAAACGGAGTCACATGTGTGTCGCTCGCTTAATTAGGAATACAGGAAAACTGAAAAGTGTTTTCTCGCACTTTACTGCACAGAAACAAGTTTCCATCGAAAGAACAGAAAAGAAAAGCACAACTCTGTAAACTAAATCACATGCGTGTCGCCCGTTCAATTACTATAACAGGAAAACTTAAAAGTGATATAACGCACTGTACAGCACAGAAACAAGTTTCCAAAAGAAGAACAGAAAAGCAAAGCACAACTTTGTAAACTAATTCACATATGTGTCGCCTGTTCAATTATTATAACAGGAAAACTAAAAAGTGATATATCCCTAACCCTAACCCTAACCCTAACTCTAACCCTAACCCTACCCTAACCCTAACCCTAACCCTAACCCTAACCCTAACCCTACCCTAACCCTAACACTAACCCTAACCCTAACCTTAGCCCTAACCCTAACTCTAACTGGTTTCCAACGAAAAAACATACACTCAAAGCACTACTTTGGAAACTAAATCACATGTGTGTCGCTCGCTCAATTAGGAATACAGGAAAACTGAAAAGTGATATATCGCACTGTACAGCACACGTACAAATTTCCAACGAAAGAACAGAAATGGAAAGCACTACTTTGTAAACTAATTCACATACGTGTCGCCTGTTCAATTATTATAACAGGAAATCTGAAAAGTGATATATCGCACTGTACAGCACAGGAACAACTTTCCAACGAAAGAAAAGAAAAGCAAAGCACTACGTTTAAACGGAATCACATGTGTGGCGCTCGCTTAATTAGGAATACAGGAAAACTGAAAAGTGTTTTCTCGCACTGTACGGCACAGAAACAAGTTTCCATCGAAAGAACAGAAAAGCAAAGCACAACTGTGTAAACGAAATCACATATGTGTCGCCCGTTCAATTATTAAAACAGGAAAACTGAAAAGTGATATAACGCACTGTACAGCACAGGAACAAGTTTCCAAAAAATGAACAGAAACGTAAAGCACAACTTTGTAATCTAATTCACATACGTGTCTCCAGTTCAATTATTATAACAGGAAAACTAACAAGTGATATAACCCTAACCCTAACCCTAACTCTAACCCCTAACCCTAACCCTAACCCTAACCCTAACCCTAACCCTACCCTAACCCTAACCCTAACCCTAACCCTACCCTAACCCTAACCCTAACCCTAAACCTAACACTAACCCTAACCCTAACCCTAAACCTAACCCTAACCCTAACCGGTTTCTAACGAAAAAACATAAACTCAAAGCACTACTTTGGAAACTAAATCACACGTGTGTCACTTGCACTATTAGGAATACAGGAAAACTGAAAAGAGATATATCGCACTGTATAGCACAGGAACAAGTTTCCAACGAAAGAAAAGAAAGGCAAAGCACTACTTTTAAACGGAATCACATGTGCTTCGCTCGCACAATTAGGAATACAGGAAAACTAAAAAGTGTTATCTCGCACTGTACGGCACAGAAACAAGTTTCCATCGAAAGAACAGAAAAGCAAAGCACAACTGTGTAAACGAAATCACATATGTGTCGCCCGTTCAATTATTAAAACAGGAAAACTGAAAAGTGATATATCGCACTGTACAGCACAGGAACAACTTTCCAACAAAAGAAAAGAAAAGCAAAGCACTACTTTTAAACGGAATCAGATGGGCGTCGCTCGCTCAATTAGGAATACAGGAAAACTGAAAAGTGTGATCTCGCACTTTACTGCACAGAAACAAGTTTCCATCGAAAGAACAGAAAAGCAAAGGACAACTGTGAAAACTAAATCACATAAGTGTCGCCTTTTCAATTACTATAACAGGAAAACTGAAAAGTGATATAACGCACTGTACAGCAGAGAAACAAGTTTCCAAAAGAAGAACAGGAAGACAAAGCACTATTTTGTAAACTAAATCACATGTGTGTCGCTCGCTCAAATAGGAATACAGCAAAACTGAAAAGTGATATATCGCACTGTACACCACAGGAACAACTTTCCAACGAAAGAAAAGAAAAGCAAAGCACTACTTTTAAACGGAATCACATGTGTGTCGCTCGCTTAATTAGGAATACAGGAAAACTGAAAAGTGTTTTCTCGCACTTTACTGCACAGAATCAAGTTTCCATCGAAAGAACAGAAAAGAAAAGCACAACTCTGTAAACTAAATCACATGCGTGTCGCCCGTTCAATTACTATAACAGGAAAACTTAAAAGTGATATAACGCACTGTACAGCACAGGAACAAGTTTCCAACAAATGAACAGAAAAGCAAAGCACAACTTTGTAAACTAATTCACATATGTGTCGCCTGTTCAATTATTATAACAGGAAAACTAAAAAGTGATATAACACTAACCCTAACCCTAACCCTAACCCTAACCCTAACCCTACCCTAACCCTAACCCTAACCCTAACCCTAACCCTAACCCTAACCCTAAACCTAACCCTACCCTAACCCTAACCCTAACCCTAACCCTAGACCTAACCCTAACTCTAACTGGTTTCCAACGAAAAAACAATACACTCAAAGCACTACTTTGGAAACTAAATCACATGTGTGTCGCTCGCTCAATTAGGAATACAGGAAAACTGAAAAGTGATATATCGCACTGTACAACACAGGAACAACTTTCCAACGAAAGAAAAGAAAAGCAAAGCACTACTTTTAAACGGAATCACATGTGTGTCGCTCGCTTAATTAGGAATACAGGAAAACTGAAAAGTGTTTTCTCGCACTTTACTGCACAGAATCAAGTTTCCATCGAAAGAACAGAAAAGTAAAGCACAACTCTGAAAACTAAATCACATGCGTGTCGCCCGTTCAATTACTATAACAGGAAAACTGAAAAGTGATATATCGCACTGTACAGCACACGAACAAATTTCCAACGAAAGAACAGAAATGGAAAGCACTACTTTGTAAACTAATTCACATACGTGTCGCCTGTTCAATCATTATAACAGGAAATCTGAGAAGTGATATATCGCACTGTACTGCACAGAAACAAGTTTCCATTGAAAGAACAGAAAAGCAAAGCACAACTGTGTAAACGAAATCACATATGTGTCGCCCGTTCAATTATTAAAACAGGAAAACTGAAAAGTGATATATCGCACTGTACAGCACAGGAACAACTTTCCAACGAAAGAAAAGAAAAGAAAAGCATTACTTTTAAACGGAATCAGATGGGCGTCGCTCGCTCAATTAGGAATACAGGAAAACTGAAAAGTGTGATCTCGCACTTTACTGCACAGAAACAAGTTTCCATCGAAAGAACAGAAAAGCAAAGGATAACTGTGAAAACTAAATCACATAAGTGTCGCCTTTTCAATTACTATAACAGGAAAACTGAAAAGTGATATAACGCACTGTACAGCAGAGAAACAAGTTTCCAAAAGAAGAACAGAAACACAAAGCACTATTTTGTAAACTAAATCACATGTGTGTCGCTCGCTCAATTAGGAATACAGCAAAACTGAAAAGTGATATATCGCACTGTACACCACAGGAACAACTTTCCAACGAAAGAAAAGAAAAGCAAAGCACTACTTTTAAACGGAATCACATGTGTGTCGCTCGCTTAATTAGGAATACAGGAAAACTGAAAAGTGTTTTCTCGCACTTTACTGCACAGAAACAAGTTTCCATCGAAAGAACAGAAAAGAAAAGCACAACTCTGTAAACTAAATCACATGCGTGTCGCCCGTTCAATTACTATAACAGGAAAACTTAAAAGTGATATAACGCACTGTACAGCACAGAAACAAGTTTCCAAAAGAAGAACAGAAAAGCAAAGCACAACTTTGTAAACTAATTCACATATGTGTCGCCTGTTCAATTATTATAACAGGAAAACTAAAAAGTGATATATCCCTAACCCTAACCATAACCCTAACTCTAACCCTAACCCTACCCTAACCCTAACCCTAACCCTAACCCTAACCCTAACCCTACCCTAACCCTAACACTAACCCTAACCCTAACCCTAGCCCTAACCCTAACTCTAACTGGTTTCCAACGAAAAAACATACACTCAAAGCACTACTTTGGAAACTAAATCACATGTGTGTCGCTCGCTCAATTAGGAATACAGGAAAACTGAAAAGTGATATATCGCACTGTACAGCACACGTACAAATTTCCAACGAAAGAACAGAAATGGAAAGCACTACGTTTAAACGGAATCACATGTGTGGCGCTCGCTTAATTAGGAATACAGGAAAACTGAAAAGTGTTTTCTCGCACTGTACGGCACAGAAACAAGTTTCCATCGAAAGAACAGAAAAGCAAAGCACAACTGTGTAAACGAAATCACATATGTGTCGCCCGTTCAATTATTAAAACAGGAAAACTGAAAAGTGATATATCGCACTGTACAGCACACGAACAAATTTCCAACGAAAGAACAGAAAAGGAAAGCACTACTTTGTAAACTAATTCACATACGTGTCGCCTGTTCAATTATTATAAGAGGAAATCTGAAAAGTGATATATCACACTGTACAACACAGGAACAACTTTCCAACGAAAGAAAAGAAAAGCAAAGCACTACGTTTAAACGGAATCACATGTGTGTCGCTCGCTTAATTAGGAATACAGGAAAACTGAAAAGTGTTTTCTCGCACTGTACGGCACAGAAACAAGTTTCCATCGAAAGAACAGAAAAGCAAAGCACAACTGTGTAAACGAAATCACATATGTGTCGCCCGTGCAATTATTAAAACAGGAAAACTGAAAAGTGATATAACGCACTGTACAGCACAGGAACAAGTTTCCAAAAAATGAACAGAAACGTAAAGCACAACTTTGTAAACTAATTCACATACGTGTCTCCAGTTCAATTATTATAACAGGAAAACTAACAAGTGATATAACCCTAACCCTAACCCTAACTCTAACCCCTAACCCTAACCCTAACCCTAACCCTAACCCTACCCTAACCCTAACCCTAACCCTAACCCTAACCCTACCCTAACCCTAACCCTAACCCTAACACTAACCCTAACCCTAACCCTAAACCTAACCCTAACCCTAACTGGTTTCTAACGAAAAAACATAAACTCAAAGCACTACTTTGGAAACTAAATCACATGTGTGTCACTTGCACTATTAGGAATACAGGAAAACTGAAAAGAGATATATCGCACTGTATAGCACAGGAACAAGTTTCCAACGAAAGAAAAGAAAGGCAAAGCACTACTTTTAAACGGAATCACATGTGCTTCGCTCGCACAATTAGGAATACAGGAAAACTAAAAAGTGTTATCTCGCACTGTACGGCACAGAAACAAGTTTCCATCGAAAGAACAGAAAAGCAAAGCACAACTGTGTAAACGAAATCACATATGTGTCGCCCATTCAATTATTAAAACAGGAAAACTGAAAAGTGATATATCGCACTGTACAGCACAGGAACAACTTTCCAACAAAAGAAAAGAAAAGCAAAGCACTACTTTTAAACGGAATCAGATGGGCGTCGCTCGCTCAATTAGGAATACAGGAAAACTGAAAAGTGTGATCTCGCACTTTACTGCACAGAAACAAGTTTCCATCGAAAGAACAGAAAAGCAAAGGATAACTGTGAAAACTAAATCACATAAGTGTCGCCTTTTCAATTACTATAACAGGAAAACTGAAAAGTGATATAACGCACTGTACAGCAGAGAAACAAGTTTCCAAAAGAAGAATAGAAACGCAAAGCACTATTTGGTAAACTAAATCACATGTGTGTCGCTCGCTCAATTAGGAATACAGCAAAACTGAAAAGTGATATATCGCACTGTACACCACAGGAACAACTTTCCAACGAAAGAAAAGAAAAGCAAAGCACTACTTTTAAACGGAATCACATGTGTGTCGCTCGCTTAATTAGGAATACAGGAAAACTGAAAAGTGTTTTCTCGCACTTTACTGCACAGAATCAAGTTTCCATCGAAAGAACAGAAAAGAAAAGCACAACTCTGTAAACTAAATCACATGCGTGTCGCCCGTTCAATTACTATAACAGGAAAACTTAAAAGTGATATAACGCACTGTACAGCACAGGAACAAGTTTCCAACAAATGAACAGAAAAGCAAAGCACAACTTTGTAAACTAATTCACATATGTGTCGCCTGTTCAATTATTATAACAGGAAAACTAAAAAGTGATATAACACTAACCCTAACCCTAACCCTAACCCTAACCCTAACCCTACCCTAACCCTAACCCTAACCCTAACCCTAACCCTAACCCTAACCCTAAACCTAACCCTACCCTAACCCTAACCCTAACCCTAACCCTAGACCTAACCCTAACTCTAACTGGTTTCCAACGAAAAAACAATACACTCAAAGCACTACTTTGGAAACTAAATCACATGTGTGTCGCTCGCTCAATTAGGAATACAGGAAAACTGAAAAGTGATATATCGCACTGTACAACACAGGAACAACTTTCCAACGAAAGAAAAGAAAAGCAAAGCACTACTTTTAAACGGAATCACATGTGTGTCGCTCGCTTAATTAGGAATACAGGAAAACTGAAAAGTGTTTTCTCGCACTTTACTGCACAGAATCAAGTTTCCATCGAAAGAACAGAAAAGTAAAGCACAACTCTGAAAACTAAATCACATGCGTGTCGCCCGTTCAATTACTATAACAGGAAAACTGAAAAGTGATATATCGCACTGTACAGCACACGAACAAATTTCCAACGAAAGAACAGAAATGGAAAGCACTACTTTGTAAACTAATTCACATACTTGTCGCCTGTTCAATCATTATAACAGGAAATCTGAGAAGTGATATATCGCACTGTACTGCACAGAAACAAGTTTCCATTGAAAGAACAGAAAAGCAAAGCACAACTGTGTAAACGAAATCACATATGTGTCGCCCGTTCAATTATTAAAACAGGAAAACTGAAAAGTGATATATCGCACTGTACAGCACAGGAACAACTTTCCAACGAAAGAAAAGAAAAGAAAAGCATTACTTTTAAACGGAATCAGATGGGCGTCGCTCGCTCAATTAGGAATACAGGAAAACTGAAAAGTGTGATCTCGCACTTTACTGCACAGAAACAAGTTTCCATCGAAAGAACAGAAAAGCAAAGGATAACTGTGAAAACTAAATCACATAAGTGTCGCCTTTTCAATTACTATAACAGGAAAACTGAAAAGTGATATAACGCACTGTACAGCAGAGAAACAAGTTTCCAAAAGAAGAACAGAAACACAAAGCACTATTTTGTAAACTAAATCACATGTGTGTCGCTCGCTCAATTAGGAATACAGCAAAACTGAAAAGTGATATATCGCACTGTACACCACAGGAACAACTTTCCAACGAAAGAAAAGAAAAGCAAAGCACTACTTTTAAACGGAATCACATGTGTGTCGCTCGCTTAATTAGGAATACAGGAAAACTGAAAAGTGTTTTCTCGCACTTTACTGCACAGAAACAAGTTTCCATCGAAAGAACAGAAAAGAAAAGCACAACTCTGTAAACTAAATCACATGCGTGTCGCCCGTTCAATTACTATAACAGGAAAACTTAAAAGTGATATAACGCACTGTACAGCACAGAAACAAGTTTCCAAAAGAAGAACAGAAAAGCAAAGCACAACTTTGTAAACTAATTCACATATGTGTCGCCTGTTCAATTATTATAACAGGAAAACTAAAAAGTGATATATCCCTAACCCTAACCATAACCCTAACTCTAACCCTAACCCTACCCTAACCCTAACCCTAACCCTAACCCTAACCCTAACCCTACCCTAACCCTAACACTAACCCTAACCCTAACCCTAGCCCTAACCCTAACTCTAACTGGTTTCCAACGAAAAAACATACACTCAAAGCACTACTTTGGAAACTAAATCACATGTGTGTCGCTCGCTCAATTAGGAATACAGGAAAACTGAAAAGTGATATATCGCACTGTACAGCACACGTACAAATTTCCAACGAAAGAACAGAAATGGAAAGCACTACGTTTAAACGGAATCACATGTGTGGCGCTCGCTTAATTAGGAATACAGGAAAACTGAAAAGTGTTTTCTCGCACTGTACGGCACAGAAACAAGTTTCCATCGAAAGAACAGAAAAGCAAAGCACAACTGTGTAAACGAAATCACATATGTGTCGCCCGTTCAATTATTAAAACAGGAAAACTGAAAAGTGATATATCGCACTGTACAGCACACGAACAAATTTCCAACGAAAGAACAGAAAAGGAAAGCACTACTTTGTAAACTAATTCACATACGTGTCGCCTGTTCAATTATTATAAGAGGAAATCTGAAAAGTGATATATCACACTGTACAACACAGGAACAACTTTCCAACGAAAGAAAAGAAAAGCAAAGCACTACGTTTAAACGGAATCACATGTGTGTCGCTCGCTTAATTAGGAATACAGGAAAACTGAAAAGTGTTTTCTCGCACTGTACGGCACAGAAACAAGTTTCCATCGAAAGAACAGAAAAGCAAAGCACAACTGTGTAAACGAAATCACATATGTGTCGCCCGTGCAATTATTAAAACAGGAAAACTGAAAAGTGATATAACGCACTGTACAGCACAGGAACAAGTTTCCAAAAAATGAACAGAAACGTAAAGCACAACTTTGTAAACTAATTCACATACGTGTCTCCAGTTCAATTATTATAACAGGAAAACTAACAAGTGATATAACCCTAACCCTAACCCTAACTCTAACCCCTAACCCTAACCCTAACCCTAACCCTAACCCTACCCTAACCCTAACCCTAACCCTAACCCTAACCCTAACCCTACCCTAACCCTAACCCTAACCCTAACACTAACCCTAACCCTAACCCTAAACCTAACCCTAACCCTAACTGGTTTCTAACGAAAAAACATAAACTCAAAGCACTACTTTGGAAACTAAATCACATGTGTGTCACTTGCACTATTAGGAATACAGGAAAACTGAAAAGAGATATATCGCACTGTATAGCACAGGAACAAGTTTCCAACGAAAGAAAAGAAAAGCAAAGCACTACTTTTAAACGGAATCACATGTGCTTCGCTCGCACAATTAGGAATACAGGAAAACTAAAAAGTGTTATCTCGCACTGTACGGCACAGAAACAAGTTTCCATCGAAAGAACAGAAAAGCAAAGCACAACTGTGTAAACGAAATCACATATGTGTCGCCCATTCAATTATTAAAACAGGAAAACTGAAAAGTGATATATCGCACTGTACAGCACAGGAACAACTTTCCAACAAAAGAAAAGAAAAGCAAAGCACTACTTTTAAACGGAATCAGATGGGCGTCGCTCGCTCAATTAGGAATACAGGAAAACTGAAAAGTGTGATCTCGCACTTTACTGCACAGAAACAAGTTTCCATCGAAAGAACAGAAAAGCAAAGGATAACTGTGAAAACTAAATCACATAAGTGTCGCCTTTTCAATTACTATAACAGGAAAACTGAAAAGTGATATAACGCACTGTACAGCAGAGAAACAAGTTTCCAAAAGAAGAATAGAAACGCAAAGCACTATTTGGTAAACTAAATCACATGTGTGTCGCTCGCTCAATTAGGAATACAGGAATACTGAAAAGTGATATATCGCACTGTACACCACAGGAACAACTTTCCAACGAAAGAAAAGAAAAGCAAAGCACTACTTTTAAACGGAATCAGATGGGCGTCGCTCGCTCAATTAGGAATACAGGAAAACTGAAAAGTGTGATCTCGCACTTTACTGCACAGAAACAAGTTTCCATCGAAAGAACAGAAAAGCATAGGATAACTGTGAAAACTAAATCACATAAGTGTCGCCTTTTCAATTACTATAACAGGAAAACTGAAAAGTGATATAACGCACTGTACAGCAGAGAAACAAGTTTCCAAAAGAAGAACAGAAACACAAAGCACTATTTTGTAAACTAAATCACATGTGTGTCGCTCGCTCAAATAGGAATACAGCAAAACTGAAAAGTGATATATAGCACTGTACCCCACAGGAACAACTTTCCAACGAAAGAAAAGAAAAGCAAAGCACTACTTTTAAACGGAATCACATGTGTGTCGCTCGCTTAATTAGGAATACAGGAAAACTGAAAAGTGTTTTCTCGCACTTTACTGCACAGAAACAAGTTTCCATCGAAAGAACAGAAAAGAAAAGCACAACTCTGTAAACTAAATCACATGCGTGTCGCCCGTTCAATTACTATAACAGGAAAACTTAAAAGTGATATAACGCACTGTACAGCACAGAAACAAGTTTCCAAAAGAAGAACAGAAAAGCAAAGCACAACTTTGTAAACTAATTCACATATGTGTCGCCTGTTCAATTATTATAACAGGAAAACTAAAAAGTGATATATCCCTAACCCTAACCCTAACCCTAACTCTAACCCTAACCCTACCCTAACCCTAAACCTAACCCTAACCCTAACCCTAACCCTAACCCTACCCTAACCCTAACACTAACCCTAACCCTAACCTTAGCCCTAACCCTAACTCTAACTGGTTTCCAATGAAAAAACATACACTCAAAGCACTACTTTGGAAACTAAATCACATGTGTGTCGCTCGCTCAATTAGGAATACAGGAAAACTGAAAAGTGATATATCGCACTGTACAGCACACGTACAAATTTCCAACGAAAGAACAGAAATGGAAAGCACTACTTTGTAAACTAATTCACATACGTGTCGCCTGTTCAATTATTATAACAGGAAATCTGAAAAGTGATATATCGCACTGTTCAGCACAGGAACAACTTTCCAACGAAAGAAAAGAAAAGCAAAGCACTACGTTTAAACGGAATCACATGTGTGTCGCTCGCTTAATTAGGAATACAGGAAAACTGAAAAGTGTTTTCTCGCACTGTACGGCACAGAAACAAGTTTCCATCGAAAGAACAGAAAAGCAAAGCACAACTGTGTAAACGAAATCACATATGTGTCGCCCGTTCAATTATTAAAACAGGAAAACTGAAAAGTGATATAACGCACTGTACAGCACAGGAACAAGTTTCCAAAAAATGAACAGAAACGTAAAGCACAACTTTGTAAACTAATTCACATACGTGTCTCCAGTTCAATTATTATAACAGGAAAACTAACAAGTGATATAACCCTAACCCTAACCCTAACTCTAACCCCTAACCCTAACCCTAACCCTAACCCTAACCCTAACCCTACCCTAACCCTAACCCTAACCCTAACCCTAACCCTAACCCTAACCCTACCCTAACCCTAACCCTAACCCTAACACTAACCCTAACCCTAACCCTAAACGTAACCCTAACCCTAACTGGTTTCTAACGAAAAAACATAAACTCAAAGCACTACTTTGGAAACTAAATCACACGTGTGTCACTTGCACTATTAGGAATACAGGAAAACTGAAAAGAGATATATCGCACTGTATAACACAGGAACAAGTTTCCAACGAAAGAAAAGAAAGGCAAAGCACTACTTTTTAACGGAATCACATGTGCTTCGCTCGCACAATTAGGAATACAGGAAAACTAAAAAGTGTTATCTCGCACTGTATGGCACCGAAACAAGTTTCCATCGAAAGAACAGAAAAGCAAAGCACAACTGTGTAAACGAAATCACATATGTGTCGCCCGTTCAATTATTAAAACAGGAAAACTGAAAAGTGATATATCGCACTGTACAGCACAGGAACAACTTTCCAACAAAAGAAAAGAAAAGCAAAGCACTACTTTTAAACGGAATCACATGTGTGTCGCTCGCTTAATTAGGAATACAGGAAAACTGAAAAGTGTTTTCTCGCACTTTACTGCACAGAATCAAGTTTCCATCGAAAGAACAGAAAAGCAAAGGATAACTGTGAAAACTAAATCACATAAGTGTCGCCTTTTCAATTACTATAACAGAAAAACTGAAAAGTGATATAACGCACTGTACAGCAGAGAAACAAGTTTCCAAAAGAAGAATAGAAACGCAAAGCACTATTTGGTAAACTAAATCACATGTGTGTCGCTCGCTCAATTAGGAATACAGGAAAACTGAAAAGTGATATATCGCACTGTACACCACAGGAACAACTTTCCAACGAAAGAAAAGAAAAGCAAAACACTACTTTTAAACGGAATCACATGTGTGTCGCTCGCTTAATTAGGAATACAGGAAAACTGAAAAGTGTTTTCTCGCACTTTACTGCACAGAATCAAGTTTCCATCGAAAGAACAGAAAAGAAAAGCACAACTCTGTAAACTAAATCACATGCGTGTCGCCCGTTCAATTACTATAACAGGAAAACTTAAAAGTGATATAACGCACTGTACAGCACAGGAACAAGTTTCCAACAAATGAACAGAAAAGCAAAGCACAACTTTGTAAACTAATTCACATATGTGTCGCCTGTTCAATTATTATAACAGGAAAACTAAAAAGTGATATAACACTAACCCTAACCCTAACCCTAACCCTAACCCTAACCCTAACCCTACCCTAACCCTAACCCTAACCCTAACCCTAACCCTACCCTAACCCTAACCCTAACCCTAACCCTAGACCTAACCCTAACTCTAACTGGTTTCCAACGAAAAAACAATACACTCAAAGCACTACTTTGGAAACTAAATCACATGTGTGTCGCTCGCTCAATTAGGAATACAGGAAAACTGAAAAGTGATATATCGCACTGTACACCACAGGAACAACTTTCCAACGAAAGAAAAGAAAAGCAAAGCACTAATTTTAAACGGAATCACATGTGCTTCGCTCGCACAATTAGGAAAACAGGAAAACTAAAAAGTGTTATTGCGCACTGTATGGCACAGAAACAAGTTTCCATCGAAAGAACAGAAAAGCAAAGCACAACTTTATAAACGAAATCACATATGTGTCGCCCGTTCAATTATTAAAACAGGAAAACTGAAAAGTGATATATCGCACTGTACAGCACAGGAACAACTTTCCAACGAAAGAAAAGCAAAGCAAATCACTACGTTTAAACGGAATCACATGTGTGTCCCTCGCTTAATTAGGAATACAGGAAAACTGAAAAGTGTTTTCTCGGATTGTACGGCACAGAAACAAGTTTACATCGAAAGAACAGAAAAGCAAAGCACAACTGTGTAAACGAAATCATATATGTGTCGCCCGTTCAATTATTAAAACAGGAAAACTTAAAAGTGATACAATGCACTGTACAGCACAGGAACAACTTTCCAACGAAAGAAAAGCAAAGCAAAGCACTAGGTTTAAACGGAATCACATGTGTGTCGCTCGCTTAATTAGGAATACAGGAAAACTGAAAAGTGTTTTCTCGGACTGTACGGCACAGAAACAATTTTACATCGAAAGAACAGAAAAGCAAAGCACAACTGTGTAAACTAAATCACATACGTGTCGCCCGTTCAATTACTATAACAGGAAAACTTAACGAGTGATATAACCCTAACCCTAAACCTAACCCTAACCCTAACCCCTAACCCTAACCCTAACCCTAACCCTAACCCTACCCTAACCCTAACCCTAACCCTAACCCTAACCCTACCCTAACCCTAACCCTAACCCTAACCCTAAACCTAACCCTAACCCTAACTGGTTTCCAACGAAAAAACATAATCTCAAAGCACTACTTTGGAAACTAAATTACACGTGTGTCACTTGCACTATTAGGAATACAGGAAAACTGAAAAGTGATATATCGCACTGTATAGCACAGGAACAAGTTTCCAACGAAAGAAAAGAAAGGCAAAGCACTACTTTTAAACGGAATCACATGTGCTTCGCTCGCACAATTAGGAATACAGGAAAACTAAAAAGTGTTATCTCGCACTGTACGGCACAGAAACAAGTTTCCATCGAAAGAACAGAAAAGCAAAGCACAACTGTGTAAACGAAATCATATATGTGTCGCCCGTTCAATTATTAAAACAGGAAAACTGAAAAGTGATACAATGCACTGTACAGCACAGGAAAAACTTTCCAACGAAAGAAAAGCAAAGCAAAGCACTACGTTTAAACGGAATTACATGTGTGTCGCTCGCTTAATTAGGAATACAGGAAAACTGAAAAGTGTTTTCTCGCACTTTACTGCACAGAAACAAGTTTCCATCGAAAGAACATAAAAGAAAAGCACAACTCTGTAAACTAAATCAAATGCGTGTCGCCCGTTCAGTTACTATAACAGGAAAACTTAAAAGTGATATAACGCACTGTACAGCACAGGAACAAGTTTCCAACAAATGAACAGAAAAGCAAAGCACAACTTTGTAAACTAATTCACATATGTGTCGCCTGTTCAATTATTATAACAGGAAAACTAAAAAGTGATATAACCCTAACCCTAACCCTAACCCTAACCCTAACCCTAACCCTAACTCTACCCTAACCCTAACCCTAACCCTAACCCTATCTCTAACTGGTTTCCAACGAAAAAACATAAACTCAAAGCACTACTTAGGAAACTAAATCACATGTGTGTCGCTCACTCAATAAGGAATACAGGAAAACTGAAAAGTGATATATCGCTTTGTACAGCACACGAACAAATTTCCAAAGAAAGAACAGAAAAGGAAAGCACTACTTTGTAAACTAATTCACATACGTGTCGCCTGTTCAATTATTATAACAGGAAATCTGAAAAGTGATATATCGCACTGTACAGCACAGGAACAACTTTCCAACGAAAGAAAAGGAAAGCAAAGCACTACGTTTAAACGGAATCACATGTGTGTCGCTCGCTTAATTAGGAATACAGGAAAACTGAAAAGTGTTTTCTCGCACTGTATGGCACAGAAACAAGTTTCCATCGAAAGAACAGAAAAGCAAAGCACAACTGTGTAAACAAAATCACATATGTGTCGCCCGTTCAATTATTAAAACAGGAAAACTGAAAAGTGATATAACGCACTGTACAGCACAGGAACAAGTTTCCACAAAATGAACAGAAACGCAAAGCACAACTTTGTAAACTAATTCACATACGTGTTTCCAGTTCAATTATTATAACAGGAAAACGAACAAGAGATATAACCCTAACCCTAACCCTAACCCTAACCTCTAACCCTAACCCTAACCCTAAACCTAACCCTATCCCTTACCCCTAACCCTAACCTAACCCTAACCCTAACCCCAACCCTAACCCTAACCCTACCCAAACCCTAACCCTAACCCTAACCCTAACCCTAACCCTAACCCTAACTGGTTTCTAACGAAAAAACATAAACTCAAAGCACTACTTTGGAAACTAAATCACATGTGTGTCACTTGCACTATTAGGAATACAGGAAAACTGAAAAGTGATATATCGCACTGTATAGCACAGGAAGAAGTTTCCAACGAAAGAAAAGAAAGGCAAAGCACTACTTTTAAACGGAATCACATGTGCTTCGCTCGCACAATTAGGAATACAGGAAAACTAAAAAGTGTTATCTCACACTGTACGGCACAGAAACAAGTTTCCATCGAAAGAACAGAAAAGCAAAGCACAACTGTGTAAACGAAATCACATATGTGTCGCCCGTTCAATTATTAAAACAGGAAAACTGAAAAGTGATATAACGCACTGTACAGCACAGAAACAAGTTTCCAACAAATGAACAGAAACGTAAAGCACAACTTTGTAAACTAATTCACATACGTGTCTCCAGTTCAATTAGTATAACAGGAAAGCTAACAAGAGATATAACCCTAACCCTAACCCTAACCCCTAACCCTAACCCTAACCCTAACCCTAACCCTACCCTAACCCTAACCCTAACCCTAACCCTAACCCTACCCTAACCCTAACCCTAACACTAACACTAACCCTAACCCCTAACCCTAACCCTAACCCTAACCCTAAACCTAACCCTAACCCTAACTGGTTTCCAACGAAAAAACATAATCTCAAAGCACTACTTCGGAAAGTAAATCACACGTGTGTCACTTGCACTATTAGGAATACAGGAAAACTGAAAAGTGATATATCGCACTGTATAGCACAGGAACAAGTTTCCAATGAAAGAAAAGAAAGGCAAAGCACTACTTTTAAACGGAATCACATGTGCTTCGCTCGCACAATTAGGAATACAGGAAAACTGAAAAGTGTTATCTCGCACTGTACGGCACAGAAACAAGTTTCCATCGAAAGAACAGAAAAGCAAAGCACAACTGTGTAAACGAAATCACATATGTGTCGCCCGTTCAATTATTAAAACAGGAAAACTGAAAAGTGATACAATGCACTGTACAGCACAGGAACAACTTTCCAACGAAAGAAAAGCAAAGCAAAGCACTACGTTTAAACGGAATCACATGTGTGTCCCTCGCTTAATTAGGAATACAGGAAAACTGAAAAGTGTTTTCTCGGATTGTACGGCACAGAAACAAGTTTACATCGAAAGTACAGAAAAGCAAAGCACAACTGTGTAAACGAAATCATATATGTGTCGCCCGTTCAATTATTAAAACAGGAAAACTGAAAAGTGATACAATGCACTGTACAGCACAGGAACAACTTTCCAACGAAAGAAAAGCAAAGCAAAGCACTAGGTTTAAACGGAATCACATGTGTGTCGCTCGCTTAATTAGGAATACAGGAAAACTGAAAAGTGTTTTCTCGGACTGTACGGCACAGAAACAATTTTACATCGAAAGAACAGAAAAGCAAAGCACAACTGTGTAAACTAAATCACATACGTGTCGCCCGTTCAATTACTATAACAGGAAAACTTAACAAGTGATATAACCCTAACCCTAACCCTAACCCTAACCCCTAACCCTAACCCTAACCCTAACCCTAACCCTACCCTAACCCTAACCCTAACCCTAAACCTAAACCTAAACCTACCCTAACCCTAACCCTAACCCTAACCCTAAACCTAACCCTAACCCTAACTGGTTTCCAACGAAAAAACATAATCTCAAAGCACTACTTTGGAAACTAAATTACCCGTGTGTCACTTGCACTATTAGGAATACAGGAAAACTGAAAAGTGATATATCGCACTGTATAGCACAGGAACAAGTTTCCAACGAAAGAAAAGAAAGGCAAAGCACTACTTTTAAACGGAATCACATGTGCTTCGCTCGCACAATTAGGAATACAGGAAAACTAAAAAGTGTTATCTCGCACTGTACGGCACAGAAACAAGTTTCCATCGAAAGAACAGAAAAGCAAAGCACAACTGTGTAAACGAAATCATATATGTGTCGTCCGTTCAATTATTAAAACAGGAAAACTGAAAAGTGATACAATGCACTGTACAGCACAGGAAAAACTTTCCAACGAAAGAAAAGCAAAGCAAAGCACTACGTTTAAACGGAATTACATGTGTGTCGCTCGCTTAATTAGGAATACAGGAAAACTGAAAAGTGTTTTCTCGCACTTTACTGCACAGAAACAAGTTTCCATCGAAAGAACAGAAAAGAAAAGCACAACTCTGTAAACTAAATCAAATGCGTGTCGCCCGTTCAGTTACTATAACAGGAAAACTTAAAAGTGATATAACGCACTGTACAGCACAGGAACAAGTTTCCAACAAATGAACAGAAAAGCAAAGCACAACTTTGTAAACTAATTCACATATGTGTCGCCTGTTCAATTATTATAACAGGAAAACTAAAAAGTGATATAACCCTAACCCTAACCCTAACCCTAACCCTAACCCTAACCCTACCCTAACCCTAACCCTAACCCTAACCCTAACCCTAACCCTAACCCTACCCTAACCCTAACCCTAACCCTAGCCCTAACCCTAAGTCTAACTCGTTTCCAACGAAAAAACATACACTCAAAGCACTACTTTGGAAACTAAATCACATGTGTGTCGCTCGCTCAATTAGGAATACAGGAAAACTGAAAAGTGATATATCGCACTATACAGCACACGAACAAATTTCCAACGAAAGAACAGAAATGGAAAGCACCACTTTGTAAACTAATTCACATACGTGTCGCCCTTTCAATTATTAAAACAGGAAAACTGAAAAGTGATATAACGCACTGTACAGCACAGGAACAAGTTTCCAAAAAATGAACTGAAACGTAAAGCACAACTTTGTAAACTAATTCACATATGTGTAGCCTGTTCAATTATTATAACAGGAAAACTGAAAAGTGATATATCGCACTGTACAGCACAGGAACAACTTTCCAACAAAAGAAAAGAAAAGCAAAGCACTACTTTTAAACGGAATCAGATGGGCGTCGCTCGCTCAATTAGGAATACAGGAAAACTGAAAAGTGTTATCTCGCACTTTACTGCACAGAAACAAGTTTCCATCGAAAGAACAGAAAAGCAAAGGATAACTGTGAAAACTAAATCACATAAGTGTCGCCTTTTCAATTACTATAACAGGAAAACTGAAAAGTGATATAACGCACTGTACAGCAGAGAAACAAGTTTCCAAAAGAAGAATAGAAACCCAAAGCACTATTTGGTAAACTAAATCACATGTGTGTCGCTCGCTCAATTAGGAATACAGGAAAACTGAAAAGTGATATATCGCACTGTACACCACAGGAACAACTTTCCAACGAAAGAAAAGAAAAGAAAAGCACTACTTTTAAACGGAATCACATGTGTGTCGCTCGCTTAATTAGGAATATAGGAAAACTGCAAAGTGTTTTCTCGCACTTTACTGCACAGAATCAAGTTTCCATCGAAAGAACAGAAAAGAAAAGCACAACTCTGTAAATTAAATCACATGCGTGACGCCCGTTCAATTACTATAACAGGAAAACTTAAAAGTGATATAACGCACTGTACAGCACAGGAACAAGTTTCCAACAAATGAACAGAAAAGCAAAGCACAACTTTGTAAACTAATTCACATATGTGTCGCCTGTTCAATTATTATAACAGGAAAACTAAAAAGTGATATAACACTAACCCTAACCCTAACCCTAACCCTAACCCTAACCCTAACCCTAACCCTACCCTAACCCTAACCCTAACCCTAACCCTACCCTAACCCTAACCCTAACACTAACCCTAACCCTAACCCTAACCCTACCCTAACCCTAACCGTAACCCTAACCCTAACCCTAGACCTAACCCTAACTGTAACTGGTTTCCAACGAAAAAACAATACACTCAAAGCACTACTTTGGAAACTGAATCACATGTGTGTCGCTCGCTCAATTAGGAATACAGGAAAACTGAAAAGTGATATATCGCACTGTACACCACAGGAACAACTTTCCAACGAAAGAAAAGAAAAGCAAAGCACTACTTTTAAACGGAATCACATGTGTGTCGCTCGCTTAATTAGGAATACAGGAAAACTGAAAAGTGTTTTCTCGCACTTTACTGCACAGAATCAAGTTTCCATCGAAAGAACAGAAAAGTAAAGCACAACTCTGTAAACTAAAATACATGTGTGTCGCCCTTTCAATTACTATAACAGGAAAACTTAAAAGTGATATAACACACTGTACAGCACAGGAACAAGTTTCCAACAAATGAACAGAAAAGCAAAGCACAACTTTGTAAACTAATTCACATATGTGTCGCCTGTTCAATTATTATAACAGGAAAACTAAAAAGTGATATAACCCTAACACTAACCCTAACCCTAACCCTAACCCTAACCCTAACCCTACCCTAACCCTAACCCTAACCCTAACCCTAGCCCTAACCCTAACTCTAACTGGTTTCCAACGAAAAAACAATACACTCAAAGCACTACTTTGGAAACTAAATCACATGTGTGTCGTTCGCTCAATTAGGAATACAGGAAAACTGAAAAGTGATATATCGCACTGTACAGCACACGAACAAATTTCCAACGAAAGAACAGAAATGGAAAGCACTACTTTGTAAACTAATTCACATACGTGTCACCTGTTCAATTATTATAACAGGAAATCTGAGAAGTGATATATCGCACTGTACAGCACAGGAACAACTTTCCAATGAAAGAAAGGAAAAGCAAAGCACTACTTTTAAACGGAATCACATGTGTGTCGCTCGCTTAATTAGGAATACAGGAAAACTGAAAAGTGTTTTCTCGCACTTTACTGCACAGAATCAAGTTTCCATCGAAAGAACAGAAAAGTAAAGCACAACTCTGTAAACTAAAATACATGCGTGTCGCCCGTTCAATTACTATAACAGGAAAACTTAAAAGTGATATAACGCACTGTACAGCACAGGAACAAGTTTCCAACAAATGAACAGAAAAGCAAAGCACAACTTTGTAAACTAATTCACATATGTGTCGCCTTTTCAATTATTATAACAGGAAAACTAAAAAGTTATATAACCCTAAGCCTACCCTAACCCTACCCTAACCCTAACCCTAACCCTACCCTAACCCTAACCCTAACCCTAACCCTAACCCTAGCCCTAACCCTAACTCTAACTGGTTTCCAACGAAAAAACAATACACTCAAAGCACTACTTTGGAAACTAAATCACATGTGTGTCTCTCGCTCAATGAGGAATACAGGAAAAATGAAAAGTGATATATCACACTGTACAGCACTCGAACAAATTTCCAACGAAAGAACAGAAATGGAAAGCACTACTTTGTAAACTAATTCACATACGTGTCGCCTGTTCAATTATTATAACAGGAAATCTGAGAAGTGATATATCGCACTGTACAGCACAGGAACAATTTTCCAACGAAAGAAAAGGAAAGCAAAGCACTACGTTTAAACAAAATCACATGTGTGTCGCTCGCTTAATTAGGAATACAGGAAAACTGAAAAGTGTTTTCTCGCTCTGTACAGCACAGAAACAAGTTTCCATCGAAAGAACAGAAAAGCAAAGCACAACTGTGTAAACGAAATCACATATGTGTCGCCCGTTCAATTATTAAAACAGGAAAACTGAAAAGTGATATAACGCACTGTACAGCACAGGAACAAGTTTCCAAAAAATGAACAGAAATGTAAAGCACAACTTTGTAAACTAATTCACATACGTGTCTCCAGTTCAATTATTATAACAGGAAAACTAACAAGTGATATAACCCTAACCCTAACCCTAACCCTAACCCCTAACCCTAACCCTAACCCTAACCCTAACCCTAACCCTACCCTAACCCTAACCCTACCCTAACCCTAACCCTAACCCTAACCCTACCCTAACCCTAACCCTAACCCTAACCCTAACCCTAAACCAAACCCTAACCCTAACTGGTTTCCAACGAAAAAACATAATCTCAAAGCACTACTTTGGAAACTAAATCACACGTGTGTAACTTGCACAATTAGGAATACAGGAAAACTGAAAAGTGATATATCGCACTGTATAGCACAGGAACAAGTTTCCAACGAAAGAAAAGAAAGGCAAAGCACTACTTTTAAACGGAATCACATGTGCTTCGCTCGCACAATTAGGAATACAGGAAAACTAAAAAGTGTTATCTCGCACTGTACGGCACAGAAACAAGTTTCCATCGAAAGAACAGAAAAGAAAAGCACAACTGTGTAAACGAAATCACATATGTGTCGCCCGATCAATTATTAAAACAGGAAAACTGAAAAGTGATATATCGCACTGTACAGCACAGGAACAACTTTCCAACAAAAGAAAAGAAAAGCAAAGCACTACTTTTAAACGGAATCAGATGGGCGTAGCTCGCTCAATTAGGAATAGAGGAAAACTGAAAAGTGTTTTCTCGCACTTTACTGCACAGAAACAAGTTTCCATCGAAAGAACAGAAAAGAAAAGCACAACTCTGTAAAGGAAATCACATGCGTGTCGCCCGTTCAATTATTAAAACAGGAAAACTGAAAAGTGATATAACGCACTGTACAGCACAGGAACAAGTTTCCAAAAAATGAACAGAAACGTAAAGCACAACTTTGTAAACTAATTCACATACGTGTCTCCAGTTTAATTATTATAACAGGAAAACTAACAAGTGATATAACCCTAACCCTAACCCTAACTCTAACCCCTAACCCTAACCCCAACCCTAACCCTAACCCTACCCTAACCCTAACCCTAACCCTAACCCTAACCCTAAACCTAACCCTAACCCTAACTGGTTTCTAACGAATAAACATAAACTCAAAGCACTACTTTGGAAACTAAATCACACGTGTGTCACTTGCACTATTAGGAATACAGGAAAACTGAAAAGAGATATATCGCACTGTATAGCACAGGAACAAGTTTCCAACGAAAGAAAAGAAAGGCAAAGCACTACTTTTAAACAGAATCACAGGTGCTTCGCTCGCACAATTAGGAATACAGGAAAACTAAAAAGTGTTATCTCGCACTGTACAGCACAGAAACAAGTTTCCATCGAAAGAACAGAAAAGCAAAGCACAACTGTGTAAACGAAATCACATATGTGTCGCCCGTTCAATTATTAAAACAGGAAAACTGAAAAGTGATATAACGCACTGTACATCACAGGAACAAGTTTCCAAAAAATGAACAGAAACGTAAAGCACAACTTTGTAAACTAATTCACATATGTGTAGCCTGTTCAATTATTATAACAGGAAAACTGAAAAGTGATATATCGCACTGTACAGCACAGGAACAACTTTCCAACAAAAGAAAAGAAAAGCAAAGCACTACTTTTAAACGGAATCAGATGGGCGTCGCTCGCTCAATTAGGAATACAGGAAAACTGAAAAGTGTTATCTCGCACTTTACTGCACAGAAACAAGTTTCCATCGAAAGAACAGAAAAGCAAAGGATAACTGTTTAAACTAAATCACATAAGTGTCGCCTTTTCAATTACTATAACAGGAAAAATGAAAAGTGATATAACGCACTGTACAGCAGAGAAACAAGTTTCCAACAAATGAACAGAAAAGCAAAGCACAACTTTGTAAACTAATTCACATATGTGTCGCCTGTTCAATTATTATAACAGGAAAACTAAAAAGTTATATAACCCTAACCCTACCCTAACCCTAACCCTAACCCTAACCCTAACCCTAACCCTACCCTAACCCTAACCCTAAGCCTAACCCTAGCCCTAACCCTAACTCTAACTGGATTCCAACAAAAAACCAATACACTCAAAGCACTACTTTGGAAACTAAATCACATGTGTGTCTCTCGCTCAATTAGGAATACAGGAAAACTGAAAAGTGATATATCACACTGTACAGCACTCGAACAAATTTCCAACGAAAGAACAGAAATGGAAAGCACTACTTTGTAAACTAATTCACATACGTGTCGCCTGTTCAATTATTATAACAGGAAATCTGAGAAGTGATATATCGCACTGTACAGCACAGGAACAATTTTCCAACGAAAGAAAAGGAAAGCAAAGCACTACGTTTAAACAAAATCACATGTGTGTCGCTCGCTTAATTAGGAATACAGGAAAACTGAAAAGTGTTTTCTCGCACTGTACAGCACAGAAACAAGTTTCCATCGAAAGAACAGAAAAGCAAAGCACAACTGTGTAAACGAAATCACATATGTGTCGCCCGTTCAATTATTAAAACAGGAAAACTGAAAAGTGATATAACGCACTGTACAGCACAGGAACAAGTTTCCAAAAAATGAACAGAAACGTAAAGCACAACTTTGTAAACTAATTCACATACGTGTCTCCAGTTCAATTATTATAACAGGAAAACTAACAAGTGATATAACCCTAACCCTAACCCTAACCCTAACCCCTAACCCTAACCCTAACCCTAACCCTAACCCTACCCTAACCCTAACCCTACCCTAACCCTAACCCTAACCCTAACCCTACCCTAACCCTAACCCTAACCCTAACCCTAACCCTAACCCTAAACCAAACCCTAACCCTAACTGGTTTCCAACGAAAAAACATAATCTCAAAGCACTACTTTGGAAACTAAATCACACGTGTGTAACTTGCACAATTAGGAATACAGGAAAACTGAAAAGTGATATATCGCACTGTATAGCACAGGAACAAGTTTCCAACGAAAGAAAAGAAAGGCAAAGCACTACTTTTAAACGGAATCACATGTGCTTCGCTCGCACAATTAGGAATACAGGAAAACTAAAAAGTGTTATCTCGCACTGTACGGCACAGAAACAAGTTTCCATCGAAAGAACAGAAAAGAAAAGCACAACTGTGTAAACGAAATCACATATGTGTCGCCCGATCAATTATTAAAACAGGAAAACTGAAAAGTGATATATCGCACTGTACAGCACAGGAACAACTTTCCAACAAAAGAAAAGAAAAGCAAAGCACTACTTTTAAACGGAATCAGATGGGCGTAGCTCGCTCAATTAGGAATAGAGGAAAACTGAAAAGTGTTTTCTCGCACTTTACTGCACAGAAACAAGTTTCCATCGAAAGAACAGAAAAGAAAAGCACAACTCTGTAAAGGAAATCACATGCGTGTCGCCCGTTCAATTATTAAAACAGGAAAACTGAAAAGTGATATAACGCACTGTAGAGCACAGGAACAAGTTTCCAAAAAATGAACAGAAACGTAAAGCACAACTTTGTAAACTAATTCACATACGTGTCTCCAGTTTAATTATTATAACAGGAAAACTAACAAGTGATATAACCCTAACCCTAACCCTAACTCTAACCCCTAACCCTAACCCCAACCCTAACCCTAACCCTACCCTAACCCTAACCCTAACCCTAACCCTAACCCTAAACCTAACCCTAACCCTAACTGGTTTCTAACGAAAAAACATAAACTCAAAGCACTACTTTGGAAACTAAATCACACGTGTGTCACTTGCACTATTAGGAATACAGGAAAACTGAAAAGAGATATATCGCACTGTATAGCACAGGAACAAGTTTCCAACGAAAGAAAAGAAAGGCAAAGCACTACTTTTAAACAGAATCACAGGTGCTTCGCTCGCACAATTAGGAATACAGGAAAACTAAAAAGTGTTATCTCGCACTGTACAGCACAGAAACAAGTTTCCATCGAAAGAACAGAAAAGCAAAGCACAACTGTGTAAACGAAATCACATATGTGTCGCCCGTTCAATTATTAAAACAGGAAAACTGAAAAGTGATATAACGCACTGTACATCACAGGAACAAGTTTCCAAAAAATGAACAGAAACGTAAAGCACAACTTTGTAAACTAATTCACATATGTGTAGCCTGTTCAATTATTATAACAGGAAAACTGAAAAGTGATATATCGCACTGTACAGCACAGGAACAACTTTCCAACAAAAGAAAAGAAAAGCAAAGCACTACTTTTAAACGGAATCAGATGGGCGTCGCTCGCTCAATTAGGAATACAGGAAAACTGAAAAGTGTTATCTCGCACTTTACTGCACAGAAACAAGTTTCCATCGAAAGAACAGAAAAGCAAAGGATAACTGTTTAAACTAAATCACATAAGTGTCGCCTTTTCAATTACTATAACAGGAAAACTGAAAAGTGATATAACGCACCGTACAGCAGAGAAACAAGTTTCCAACAAATGAACAGAAAAGCAAAGCACAACTTTGTAAACTAATTCACATATGTGTCGCCTGTTCAATTATTATAACAGGAAAACTAAAAAGTTATATAACCCTAACCCTACCCTAACCCTAACCCTAACCCTAACCCTAACCCTAACCCTACCCTAACCCTAACCCTAACCCTAACCCTAGCCCTAACCCTAACTCTAACTGGATTCCAACAAAAAACCAATACACTCAAAGCACTACTTTGGAAACTAAATCACATGTGTGTCTCTCGCTCAATTAGGAATACAGGAAAACTGAAAAGTTATATATCACACTGTACAGCACTCGAACAAATTTCCAACGAAAGAACAGAAATGGAAAGCACTACTTTGTAAACTAATTCACATACGTGTCGCCTGTTCAATTATTATAACAGGAAATCTGAGAAGTGATATATCGCACTGTACAGCACAGGAACAATTTTCCAACGAAAGAAAAGGAAAGCAAAGCACTACGTTTAAACAAAATCACATGTGTGTCGCTCGCTTAATTAGGAATACAGGAAAACTGAAAAGTGTTTTCTCGCACTGTACAGCACAGAAACAAGTTTCCATCGAAAGAACAGAAAAGCAAAGCACAACTGTGTAAACGAAATCACATATGTGTCGCCCGTTCAATTATTAAAACAGGAAAACTGAAAAGTGATATAACGCACTGTACAGCACAGGAACAAGTTTCCAAAAAATGAACAGAAACGTAAAGCACAACTTTGTAAACTAATTCACATACGTGTCTCCAGTTCAATTATTATAACAGGAAAACTAACAAGTGATATAACCCTAACCCTAACCCTAACCCTAACCCCTAACCCTAACCCTAACCCTAACCCTAACCCTAACCCTAACCCTACCCTAAGCCTAACCCTAACCCTACCCTAACCCTAACCCTAACCCTAACCCTAACCCTAACCCTAAACCAAACCCTAACCCTAACTGGTTTCCAACGAAAAAACATAATCTCAAAGCACTACTTTGGAAACTAAATCACACGTGTGTCACTTGCACAATTAGGAATACAGGAAAACTGAAAAGTGATATATCGCACTGTATAGCACAGGAACAAGTTTCCAACGAAAGAAAAGAAAGGCAAAGCACTACTTTTAAACGGAATCACATGTGCTTCGCTCGCACAATTAGGAATACAGGAAAACTAAAAAGTGTTATCTCGCACTGTACGGCACAGAAACAAGTTTCCATCGAAAGAACAGAAAAGAAAAGCACAACTGTGTAAACGAAATCACATATGTGTCGCCCGATCAATTATTAAAACAGGAAAACTGAAAAGTGATATATCGCACTGTACAGCACAGGAACAACTTTCCAACAAAAGAAAAGAAAAGCAAAGCACTACTTTTAAACGGAATCAGATGGGCGTCGCTCGCTCAATTAGGAATAGAGGAAAACTGAAAAGTGTTATCTCGCACTGTACGGCACAGAAACAAGTTTCCATCGAAAGAACAGAAAAGCAAAGGATAACTGTGAAAACTAAATCACATAAGTGACGCCTTTTCAATTAGTATAACAGGAAAACTGAAAAGTGATATTACGCACTGTACAGCAGAGAAACAAGTTTCCAAACGAAGAACAGAAACGCAAAGCACTATTTTGTAAACTAAATCACATGTGTGTGGCTCGCTCAATTAGGAATACAGGAAAACTGAAAAGTGATTTCTCGCACTTTACTGCACAGAAACAAGTTTCCATCGAAAGAACAGAAAAGAAAAGCACAACTCTGTAAACAAAATCACATGCGTGTCGCCTGTTCAGTTACTATAACAGGAAAACTTAAAAGTGATATAACGCACTGTACAGCACAGGAACAAGTTTCCAACAAATGAACAGAAAAGCAAAGCACAGCTGTGTAAACGAAATCACATATGTGTCGCCCGTTCAATTATTAAAACAGGAAAACTGAAAAGTGATATAACGCACTGTACAGCACAGGAACAAGTTTCCAAAAAATGAACAGAAACGTAAAGCACAACTTTGTAAACTAATTCACATATGTGTAGCCTGTTCAATTATTATAACAGGAAAACTAAAAAGTGATATAACCCTAACCCTAACCCTAACCCTAACCCCTAACCATAAACCTAACCCTAACCCTAACCCTACCCTAACCCTAACCCTAACCCTAACCCTAACTCTAACTGTTTTCCAACGAAAAAACATACACACAAAGCACTGCTTTGGAAACTAAATCACATGTGTGTCGCTCGCTCAATTAGGAATACCGGAAAACTGAAAAGTGATATATCGCACTGTACAGCACACGAACAAATTTCCAACGAAAGAACATAAAAGGAAACTACTACTTTGTAAACTAATTCACATACGTGTCGCCTGTTCAATTATTATAACAGGAAATCTGAAAAGTGATATATCGCACTGTACAGCACAGGAACAACTTTCCAACGAAAGAAAAGAAAAGCAAAGCACTACGTTTAAACGGAATCACATGTGTGTCGCTCACTTAATTAGGAATACAGGAACACTGAAAACTGTTTTCTCGCACTGTATGGCACAGAAACAAGTTTCCATCGAAAGAACAGAAAAGCAAAGCAGAACTGTGTAAACGAAATCACATATGTGTCGCCCGTATAATTATTAAAACAGGAAAACTGAAAAGTGATATAACGCACTGTACAGCACAGGAACAAGTTTCCAAAAAATGAACAGAAACGCAAAGCACAACTTTGTAAACTAATTCACATACGTGTCTCCAGTTCAATTAGTATAACAGGAAAACTAACAAGTGATATAACCCTAACCCTAACACTAACCCTAACCTCTAACCCTAACCCTAACGCTAACCCTAACCCTAACCCTACCCTAACCCTAACCCTAACCCTAACACTAACCCTAACCCTAACCCTAAACCTAACGCTAACCCTAACTGGTTTCTAACGAAAAAACATAAACTCAAAGCACTACTTTGGAAACTAAATCACATGTGTGTCACTTGCACTATTAGGAATACAGGAAAACTGAAAAGAGATATATCACACTGTATAGCACAGGAACAAGTTTCCAACGAAAGAAAAGAAAGGCAAAGCACTACTTTTAAACGGAATCACATGTGCTTCGCTCGCACAATTAGGAATACAGGAAAACTAAAAAGTGTTATCTCGCACTGTACGGCACAGAAACAAGTTTCCATCGAAAGAACAGAAAAGAAAAGCACAACTGTGTAAACTAAATCACATACGTGTCGACCGTTCAATTACTATAACAGGAAAACTTAACAAGTGATATAACCCTAACCCTAACCCTAACCCTAACCCTAACCCTAACCCTAACCCTAACTGGTTTCCAACGAAAAAACATAATCTCAAAGCACTACTTTGGAAACTAAATCACACGTGTGTCACTTGCACAATTAGGAATACAGGAAAACTGAAAAGTGATATATCGCACTGTATAGCACAGGAACAAGTTTCCAACGAAAGAAAAGAAAGGCAAAGCACTACTTTTAAACGGAATCACATGTGCTTCGCTCGCACAATTAGGAATACAGGAAAACTAAAAAGTGTTATCGCGCACTGTACGGCACAGAAACAAGTTTCCATCGAAAGAACAGAAAAGAAAAGCACAACTGTGTAAACGAAATCACATATGTGTCGCCCGATCAATTATTAAAACAGGAAAACTGAAAAGTGATATATCGCACTGTACAGCACAGGAACAACTTTCCAACAAAAGAAAAGAAAAGCAAAGCACTACTTTTAAACGGAATCAGATGGGCGTCGCTCGCTCAATTAGGAATAGAGGAAAACTGAAAAGTGTTATCTCGCACTGTACGGCACAGAAACAAGTTTCCATCGAAAGAACAGAAAAGCAAAGGATAACTGTGAAAACTAAATCACATAAGTGACGCCTTTTCAATTAGTATAACAGGAAAACTGAAAAGTGATATTACGCACTGTACAGCAGAGAAACAAGTTTCCAAACGAAGAACAGAAACGCAAAGCACTATTTTCTAAACTAAATCACATGTGTGTGGCTCGCTCAATTAGGAATACAGGAAAACTGAAAAGTGATTTCTCGCACTTTACTGCACAGAAACAAGTTTCCATCGAAAGAACAGAAAAGAAAAGCACAACTCCGTAAACAAAATCACATGCGTGTCGCCTGTTCAGTTACTATAACAGGAAAACTTAAAAGTGATATAACGCACTGTACAGCACAGGAACAAGTTTCCAAGAAATGAACAGAAAAGCAAAGCACAACTGTGTAAACGAAATCACATATGTGTCGCCCGTTCAATTATTAAAACAGGAAAACTGAAAAGTGATATAACGCACTGTACAGCACAGGAACAAGTTTCCAAAAAATGAACAGAAACGTAAAGTACAACTTTGTAAACTAATTCACATATGTGTAGCCTGTTCAATTATTATAACAGGAAAACTAAAAAGTGATATAACCCTAACCCTAACCCTAACCCTAACCCCTAACCATAAACCTAACCCTAACCCTAACCCTACCCTAACCCTAACCCTAACCCTAACCCTAACTCTCACTGTTTTCCAACGAAAAAACATACACACAAAGCACTGCTTTGGAAACTAAATCACATGTGTGTCGCTCGCTCAATTAGGAATACCGGAAAACTGAAAAGTGATATATCGCACTGTACAGCACACGAACAAATTTCCAACGAAAGAACATAAAAGGAAAGCACTACTTTGTAAACTAATTCACATACGTGTCGCCTGTTCAATTATTATAACAGGAAATCTGAAAAGTGATATATCGCACTGTACAGCACAGGAACAACTTTCCAACGAAAGAAAAGAAAAGCAAAGCACTACGTTTAAACGGAATCACATGTGTGTCGCTCACTTAATTAGGAATACAGGAACACTGAAAACTGTTTTCTCGCACTGTATGGCACAGAAACAAGTTTCCATCGAAAGAACAGAAAAGCAAAGCAGAACTGTGTAAACGAAATCACATATGTGTCGCCCGTATAATTATTAAAACAGGAAAACTGAAAAGTGATATAACGCACTGTACAGCACAGGAACAAGTTTCCAAAAAATGAACAGAAACGCAAAGCACAACTTTGTAAACTAATTCACATACGTGTCTCCAGTTCAATTAGTATAACAGGAAAACTAACAAGTGATATAACCCTAACCCTAACCCTAACCCTAACCTCTAACCCTAACCCTAACGCTAACCCTAACCCTAACCCTACCCCTACCCTAACCCTAACCCTAACCCTAACACTAACCCTAACCCTAACCCTAAACCTAACGCTAACCCTAACTGGTTTCTAACGAAAAAACATAAACTCAAAGCACTACTTTGGAAACTAAATCACATGTGTGTCACTTGCACTATTAGGAATACAGGAAAACTGAAAAGAGATATATCACACTGTATAGCACAGGAACAAGTTTCCAACGAAAGAAAAGAAAGGCAAAGCACTACTTTTAAACGGAATCACATGTGCTTCGCTCGCACAATTAGGAATACAGGAAAACTAAAAAGTGTTATCTCGCACTGTACGGCACAGAAACAAGTTTCCATCGAAAGAACAGAAAAGAAAAGCACAACTGTGTAAACTAAATCACATACGTGTCGACCGTTCAATTACTATAACAGGAAAACTTAACAAGTGATATAACCCTAACCCTAACCCTAACCCTAACCCCTAACCCTAACCCTAACCCTAACCCTAACTGGTTTCCAACGAAAAAACATAATCTCAAAGCACTACTTTGGAAACTAAATCACACGTGTGTCACTTGCACAATTAGGAATACAGGAAAACTGAAAAGTGATATATCGCACTGTATAGCACAGGAACAAGTTTCCAACGAAAGAAAAGAAAGGCAAAACACTACTTTTAAACGGAATCACATGTGCTTCGCTCGCACAATTAGGAATACAGGAAAACTAAAAAGTGTTATCGCGCACTGTACGGCACAGAAACAAGTTTCCATCGAAAGAACAGAAAAGAAAAGCACAACTGTGTAAACGAAATCACATATGTGTCGCCCGTTCAATTATTAAAACAGGAAAACTGAAAAGTGATATATCGCACTGTACACCACAGGAACAACTTTCCAACGAAAGAAAAGAAAAGCAAAGCACTACTTTTAAACGGAATCACATGTGTGTCGCTCGCTTAATTAGGAATACAGGAAAACTGAAAAGTGTTTTCTCGCACTTTACTGCACAGAATCAAGTTTCCATCGAAAGAACAAAAAAGAAAAGCACAACTCTGTAAACTAAATCACATGCGTTTCGCCCGTTCAATTACTATAACAGGAAAACTTAAAAGTGATATAACACACTGTACAGCACAGGAACAAGTTTCCAACAAATGAACAGAAAAGCAAAGCACAACTTTGTAAACTAATTCACATATGTGTCGCCTGTTCAATTATTATAACAGGAAAACTAAAAAGTGATATAACACTAACCCTAACCCTAACCCTAACCCTAACCCTAACCCTACCCTAACCCTAACCCTAACCCTAACCCTACCCTAACCCTAACCCTAACCCTAACCCTAACCCTACCCTAACCCTAACCGTAACCCTAACCCTAACCCTAGACCTAACCCTAACTGTAACTGGTTTCCAACGAAAAAACAATACACTCAAAGCACTACTTTGGAAACTAAATCACATGTGTGTCTCTCGCTCAATTAGGAATACAGGAAAACTGAAAAGTGATATATCACACTGTACAGCACTCGAACAAATTTCCAACGAAAGAACAGAAATGGAAAGCACTACTTTGTAAACTAATTCACATACGTGTCGCCTGTTCAATTATTATAACAGGAAATCTGAGAAGTGATATATCGCACTGTACAGCACAGGAACAATTTTCCAACGAAAGAAAAGGAAAGCAAAGCACTACGTTTAAACAAAATCACATGTGTGTCGCTCGCTTAATTAGGAATACAGGAAAACTGAAAAGTGTTTTCTCGCACTGTACAGCACAGAAACAAGTTTCCATCGAAAGAACAGAAAAGCAAAGCACAACTGTGTAAACGAAATCACATATGTGTCGCCCGTTCAATTATTAAAACAGGAAAACTGAAAAGTGATATAACGCACTGTACAGCACAGGAACAAGTTTCCAAAAAATGAACAGAAACGTAAAGCACAACTTTGTAAACTAATTCACATACGTGTCTCCAGTTCAATTATTATAACAGGAAAACTAACAAGTGATATAACCCTAACCCTAACCCTAACCCTAACCCCTAACCCTAACCCTAACCCTAACCCTAACCTTAACCCTACCCTAACCCTAACCCTAACCCTAACCCTACCCTAACCCTAACCCTAACCCTAACCCTAACCCTAACCCTAACCCTAAACCAAACCCTAACCCTAACTGGTTTCCAACGAAAAAACATAATCTCAAAGCACTACTTTGGAAACTAAATCACACGTGTGTCATTTGCACAATTAGGAATACAGGAAAACTGAAAAGTGATATATCGCACTGTATAGCACAGGAACAAGTTTCCAACGAAAGAAAAGAAAGGCAAAGCACTACTTTTAAACGGAATCACATGTGCTTCGCTCGCACAATTAGGAATACAGGAAAACTAAAAAGTGTTATCTCGCACTGTACGGCACAGAAACAAGTTTCCATCGAAAGAACAGAAAAGAAAAGCACAACTGTGTAAACGAAATCACATATGTGTCGCCCGATCAATTATTAAAACAGGAAAACTGAAAAGTGATATATCGCACTGTAAAAGTTGTTCCTTTCCAACAAAAGAAAAGAAAAGCAAAGCACTACTTTTAAACGGAATCAGATGGGCGTCGCTCGCTCAATTAGGAATAGAGGAAAACTGAAAAGTGTTTTCTCGCACTGTACGGCACAGAAACAAGTTTCCATCGAAAGAACAGAAAAGCAAAGGATAACTGTGAAAACTAAATCACATAAGTGACGCCTTTTCAATTAGTATAACAGGAAAACTGAAAAGTGATATTACGCACTGTACAGCAGAGAAACAAGTTTCCAAACGAAGAACAGAAACGCAAAGCACTATTTTGTAAACTAAATCACATGTGTGTGGCTCGCTCAATTAGGAATACAGGAAAACTGAAAAGTGATTTCTCGCACTTTACTGCACAGAAACAAGTTTCCATGGAAAGAACAGAAAAGAAAAGCACAACTCTGTAAACAAAATCACATGCGTGTCGCCTGTTCAGTTACTATAACAGGAAAACTTAAAAGTGATATAACGCACTGTACAGCACAGGAACAAGTTTCCAACAAATGAACAGAAAAGCAAAGCACAACTGTGTAAACGAAATCACATATGTGTCGCCCGTTCAATTATTAAAACAGGAAAACTGAAAAGTGATATAACGCACTGTACAGCACAGGAACAAGTTTCCAAAAAATGAACAGAAACGTAAAGCACAACTTTGTAAACTAATTCACATATGTGTAGCCTGTTCAATTATTATAACAGGAAAACTAAAAAGTGATATAACCCTAACCCTAACCCTAACCCTAACCCCTAACCATAAACCTAACCCTAACCCTAACCCTACCCTAACCCTAACCCTAACCCTAACCCTAACCCTAACTCTAACTGTTTTCCAACGAAAAAACATACACACAAAGCACTGCTTTGGAAACTAAATCACATGTGTGTCGCTCGCTCAATTAGGAATACCGGAAAACTGAAAAGTGATATATCGCACTGTACAGCACACGAACAAATTTCCAACGAAAGAACATAAAAGGAAAGCACTACTTTGTAAACTAATTCACATACGTGTCGCCTGTTCAATTATTATAACAGGAAATCTGAAAAGTGATATATCGCACTGTACAGCACAGGAACAACTTTCCAACGAAAGAAAAGAAAAGCAAAGCACTACGTTTAAACGGAATCACATGTGTGTCGCTCACTTAATTAGGAATACAGGAACACTGAAAACTGTTTTCTCGCACTGTACGGCACAGAAACAAGTTTCCATCGAAAGAACAGAAAAGCAAAGCAGAACTGTGTAAACGAAATCACATATGTGTCGCCCGTATAATTATTAAAACAGGAAAACTGAAAAGTGATATAACGCACTGTACAGCACAGGAACAAGTTTCCAAAAAATGAACAGAAACGCAAAGCACAACTTTGTAAACTAATTCACATACGTGTCTCCAGTTCAATTAGTATAACAGGAAAACTAACAAGTGATATAACCCTAACCCTAACCCTAACCCTAACCTCTAACCCTAACCCTAACGCTAACCCTAACCCTAACCCTACCCTAACCCTAACCCTAAACCTAACACTAACCCTAACCCTAACCCTAAACCTAACGCTAACCCTAACTGGTTTCTAACGAAAAAACATAAACTCAAAGCACTACTTTGGAAACTAAATCACATGTGTGTCACTTGCACTATTAGGAATACAGGAAAACTGAAAAGAGATATATCACACTGTATAGCACAGGAACAAGTTTCCAACGAAAGAAAAGAAAGGCAAAGCACTACTTTTAAACGGAATCACATGTGCTTCGCTCGCACAATTAGGAATACAGGAAAACTAAAAAGTGTTATCTCGCACTGTACGGCACAGAAACAAGTTTCCATCGAAAGAACAGAAAAGAAAAGCACAACTGTGTAAACTAAATCACATACGTGTCGACCGTTCAATTACTATAACAGGAAAACTTAACAAGTGATATAACCCTAACCCTAACCCTAACCCTAACCCCTAACCCTAACCATAACCCTAACCCTAACTGGTTTCCAACGAAAAAACATAATCTCAAAGAACTACTTTGGAAACTAAATCACACGTGTGTCACTTGCACAATTAGGAATACAGGAAAACTGAAAAGTGATATATCGCACTGTATAGCACAGGAACAAGTTTCCAACGAAAGAAAAGAAAGGCAAAGCACTACTTTTAAACGGAATCACATGTGCTTCGCTCGCACAATTAGGAATACAGGAAAACTAAAAAGTGTTATCTCGCACTGTACGGCACAGAAACAAGTTTCCATCGAAAGAACAGAAAAGAAAAGCACAACTGTGTAAACGAAATCACATATGTGTCGCCCGTTCAATTATTAAAACAGGAAAACTGAAAAGTGATATATCGCACTGTACACCACAGGAACAACTTTCCAACGAAAGAAAAGAAAAGCAAAGCACTACTTTTAAACGGAATCACATGTGTGTCGCTCGCTTAATTAGGAATACAGGAAAACTGAAAAGTGTTTTCTCGCACTTTACTGCACAGAAACAAGTTTCCATCGAAAGAACAGAAAAGAAAAGCACAACTTTGTAAACTAAATCACATGCGTGTCGCCCGTTCAATTAGTATAACAGGAAAACTTAAAAGTGATATAACGCACTGTACAGCACAGAAACAAGTTTCCAACAAATGAACAGAAAAGCAAAGCACAACTTTGTAAACTAATTCACATATGTGTCGCCTGTTCAATTTTTATAACAGGAAAACTAAAAAGTGATATAACCCTAACCCTTACCCTAACCCTAACCCCTAACCCTAACCCTAACCCTAACCCTAACCCTAACCCTACCCTAACCCTAACCCTAACCCTAACCCTACCCTAACCCTAACCCTAACCCTAACACTAACCCTAACCCTAACCCTAAACCTAACCCTAACCCTAACTGGTTTCTAACAAAAAAACATAAACTCAAAGCACTACTTTGGAAACTAAATCACATGTGTGTCACTTGCACTATTAGGAATACAGGAAAACTGAAAAGTGATATATCGCACTGTATAGCACAGGAACAAGTTTCCAACGAAAGAAAAGAAAGGCAAAGCACTACTTTTAAACGGAATCACATGTGCTTCGCTCGCACAATTAGGAATACAGGAAAACTAAAAAGTGTTATCTCGCACTGTACGGCACAGAAACAAGTTTCCATCGAAAGAACAGAAAAGCAAAGCACAACTGTGTAAAAGAAATCACATATGTGTCGCCCGTTCAATTATTAAAACAGGAAAACTGAAAAGTGATATAACGCACTGTACAGCACAGGAACAAGTTTCCAAAAAATGAACAGAAACGTAAAGCACAACTTTGTAAACTAATTCACATACGTGTCTCCAGTTCAATTATTATAACAGGAAAACTAACAAGTGATATAACCCTAACCCTAACCCTAACCCTAACCCCTAACCCTAACCCTAACCCTAACCCTAACCCTAACCCTACCCTAACCCTAACCCTAACCCTAACCCTACCCTAACCCTAACCCTAACCCTAACCCTAACCCTAACCCTAAACCAAACCCTAACCCTAACTGGTTTCCAACGAAAAAACATAATCTCAAAGCACTACTTTGGAAACTAAATCACACGTGTGTCACTTGCACAATTAGGAATACAGGAAAACTGAAAAGTGATATATCGCACTGTATAGCACAGGAACAAGTTTCCAACGAAAGAAAAGAAAGGCAAAGCACTACTTTTAAACGGAATCACATGTGCTTCGCTCGCACAATTAGGAATACAGGAAAACTAAAAAGTGTTATCTCGCACTGTACGGCACAGAAACAAGTTTCCATCGAAAGAACAGAAAAGAAAAGCACAACTGTGTAAACGAAATCACATATGTGTCGCCCGTTCAATTATTAAAACAGGAAAACTGAAAAGTGATATATCGCACTGTACAGCACAGGAACAACTTTCCAACAAAAGAAAAGAAAGGCAAAGCACTACTTTTAAACGGAATCAGATGGGCGTCGCTCGCTCAATTAGGAATACAGGAAAACTGAAAAGTGTTATCTCGCACTTTACTGCACAGAAACAAGTTTCCATCGAAAGAACAGAAAAGCAAAGGATAACTGTGAAAACTAAATCACATAAGTGTCGCCTTTTCAATTATTATAACAGGAAAACTGAAAAGTGATACAACGCACTGTACAGCAGAGAAACAAGTTTCCAAAAGAAGAACAGAAACGCAAAGCACTATTTTGTAAACTAAATCACATGTGTGTCGCTCGCTCAATTAGGAATACAGGAAAACTGAAAAGTGTTTTCTCGCACTTTACTGCACAGAAACAAGTTTCCATCGAAAGAACAGAAAAGAAAAGCACAACTCTGTAAACTAAATCACATGCGTGTCGCCCGTTCAGTTACTATAACAGGAAAACTTAAAAGTGATATAACGCACTGTACAGCACAGGAACAAGTTTCCAACAAATGAACAGAAAAGCAAAGCACAACTTTGTAAACTAATTCACATATGTGTCGCCTGTTCAATTATTATAACAGGAAAACTAAAAAGTGATATAACCCTAACCCTAACCCTAACCCTAACCCTAACCCCTAACCCTAACCCTAACCCTAACCCTAACCCTACCCTAACCCTAACCCTAACCCTAACCCTAACCCTACCCTAACCCTAACCCTAACCCTAACCCTAACCCTACCCTAACCCTAACCCAAACCTTAACCCTAACTCTAACTGTTTTCCAATGAAAAAACATACACTCAAAACACTACTTTGGAAACTAATCACATGTGTGTCGCTCGCTCAATTAGGAATACAGGAAAACTGAAAAGTGTTATATCGCACTGTACAGCACACGAACAAATTTCCAACGAAAGAACAGAAAATGAAAGCACTACTTCGAAAACTAATTCACATACGTGTCGCCTGTTCAATTATTATAACAGGAAATCTGAAAAGTGATATATCGCACTGTACAGCACAGGAACAACTTTCCAACGAAAGAAAAGAAAAGCAAAGCACTACTTTTAAACGGAATCACATGTGTGTCGCTCGCTTAATTAGGAATACAGGAAAACTGAAAAGTGTTTTCTCGCACTTTACTGCACAGAATCAAGTTTCCATCGAAAGAACAGAAAAGTAAAGCACAACTCTGTAAACTAAAATACATGCGTGTCGCCCGTTCAATTACTATAACAGGAAAACTTAAAAGTGATATAACACACTGTACAGCACAGGAACAAGTTTCCAACAAATGAACAGAAAAGCAAAGCACAACTTTGTAAACTAATTCACATATGTGTCGCCTGTTCAATTATTATAACAGGAAAACTAAAAAGTGATATAACCCTAACCCTAACCCTAATCCTAACCTTAACCCTAACCCTACCCTAACCCTAACCCTAACCCTAACCCTAACCCTAACCCTACCCTAACCCTAACCCTAACCCTAGCCCTAACCCTAACTCTAACTGGTTTCCAACGAAAAAACAATACACTCAAAGCACTACTTTGGAAACTAAATCACATGTGTGTCGCTCGCTCAATTAGGAATACAGGAAAACTGAAAAGTGATATATCGCACTGTATAGCACAGGAACAAGTTTCCAACGAAAGAAAAGAAAAGCAAAGCACAACTGTGTAAACGAAATCACATATGTGTCGCCCGTTCAATTATTAAAACAGGAAAACTGAAAAGTGATATATCGCACTGTACAGCACAGGAACAAGTTTCCATCGAAAGAACAGAAAAGCAAAACACTACTTTTAAACGGAATCACATGTGTGTCGCTCGCTTAATTAGGAAAACTGAAAAGTGTTTTCTCGCACTTTACTGCACAGAATCAAGTTTCCATCGAAAGAACAGAAAAGTAAAGCACAACTCTGTAAACTAAAATACATGCGTGTCGCCCGTTCAATTACTATAACAGGAAATCTTAAAAGTGATATAACGCACTGTACAGCACAGGAACAAGTTTCCAACAAATGAACAGAAAAGCAAAGCACAACTTTGTAAACTAATTCACATATGTGTCGCCTGTTCAATTATTATAACAGGAAAACTAAAAAGTTATATAACCCTAACCCTACCCTAACCCTAACCCTAACCCTAACCCTAACCCTACCCTAACCCTAACCCTAACCCTAACCCTAGCCCTAACACTAACTCTAACTGGTTTCCAACGAAAAAACAATAGACTCAAAGCACTACTTTGGAAACTAAATCACATGTGTGTCTCTCGCTCAATTAGGAATACAGGAAAACTGAAAAGTGATATATCACACTGTACAGCACACGAACAAATTTCCAACGAAAGAAAAGAAATGGAAAGCACTACTTTGTAAACTAATTCACATACGTGTCGCCTGTTCAATTATTATAACAGGAAATCTGAGAAGTGATATATCGCACTGTACAGCACAGGAACAACTTTCCAACGAAAGAAAAGGAAAGCAAAGCACTACGTTTAAACGGAATCACATGTGTGTCGCTCGCTTAATTAGGAATACAGGAAAACTGAAAAGTGTTTTCTCGCACTGTACGGCACAGAAACAAGTTTCCATCGAAAGAACAGAAAAGCAAAGCAGAACTGTGTAAACGAAATCACATATGTGTCGCCCGTTCAATTATTAAAACAGGAAAACTGAAAAGTGATATAACGCACTGTACAGCCCAGGAACAAGTTTCCAAAAAATGAACAGAAACGTAAAGCACAACTTTGTAAACTAATTCACATACGTGTCTCCAGTTCAATTATTATAACAGGAAAACTAACAAGTGATATAACCCTAACCCTAACCCTAACCGTAACCCTTAACCCTAACCCTAACCCTAACCCTAACCCTAACCCTTCCCTAACCCTAACCCTAACCCTAACCCTACCCTAACCCTAACCCTAACCCTAACCCTAACCCTAAACCTAACCCTAACCCTAACTGGTTTCCAACGAAAAAACATAAACTCAAAGCACTACTTTGGAAACTAAATCACACGTGTGTCACTTGCACAATTAGGAATACAGGAAAACTGGAAAGTGATATATCGCACTGTATAGAACAGGAACAAGTTTCCAACGAAAGAAAAGAAAGGCAAAGCACTACTTTTAAACGGAATCACATGTGCTTCGCTCGCACAATTAGGAATACAGGAAAACTAAAAAGTGTTATCTCGCACTGTACGGCACAGAAACAAGTTTCCATCGAAAGAACAGAAAAGAAAAGCACTACTGTGTAAACGAAATCACATATGTGTCGCCCGATCAATTATTAAACAGGAAAACTGAAAAGTGATATATCGCACTGTACAGCACAGGAACAACTTTCCAACAAAAGAAAAGAAAAGCAAAGCACTACTTTTAAACGGAATCAGATGGGCGTCGCTCGCTCAATTAGGAATAGAGGAAAACTGAAAAGTGTTATCTCGCACTGTACGGCACAGAAACAAGTTTCCATCGAAAGAACAGAAAAGCAAAGGATAACTGTGAAAACTAAATCACATAAGTGACGCCTTTTCAATTACTATAACAGGAAAACTGAAAAGTGATATTACGCACTGTACAGCAGAGAAACAAGTTTCCAAACGAAGAAAAGAAACGCAAAGCACTATTTTGTAAACTAAATCACATGTGTGTGGCTCGCTCAATTAGGAATACAGGAAAACTGAAAAGTGATTTCTCGCACTTTACTGCACAGAAACAAGTTTCCATCGAAAGAACAGAAAAGAAAAGCACAACTCTGTAAACTAAATCACATGCTTGTCGCCCGTTCAGTTACTATAACAGGAAAACTTAAAAGTGATATAACGCACTGTACAGCACAGGAACAAGTTTCCAACAAATGAACAGAAAAGCAAAGCACAACTTTGTAAACTAATTCACATATGTGTCTCCTGTTCAATTATTATAACAGGAAAACTAAAAAGTGATATAACCCTAACCCTAACCCTAACCCTAACCCCTAACCATAAACCTAACCCTAACCCTAACCCTACCCTAACCCTAACCCTAACCCTAAACCTACCCTAACCCTAACCCTAACCCTAACCCTAACCCTAACCCTAACTCTAACTGTTTTCCAACGAAAAAACATACACACAAAGCACTGCTTTAGAAACTAAATCACATGTGTGTCGCTCGCTCAATTAGGAATACCGGAAAACTGAAAAGTGATATATCGCACTGTACAGCACACGAACAAATTTCCAACGAAAGAACAGAAAAGGAAAGCACTACTTTTAAACGGAATCACATGTGCTTCGCTCGCACAATTAGGAATACAGGAAAACTAAAAAGTGTTATCTCGCACTGTACGGCACAGAAACAAGTTTCCATCGAAATAACAGAAAAGAAAAGCACAACTGTGTAAACTAATTCACATACGTGTCGCCTGTTCAATTATTATAACAGGAAATCTGAAAAGTGATATATCGCACTGTACAGCACAGGAACAACTTTCCAACGAAAGAAAAGAAAAGCAAAGCACTACGTTTAAACAGAATCACATGTGTGTCGCTCACTTAATTAGGAATACAGGAACACTGAAAACTGTTTTCTCGCACTGTACGGCACAGAAACAAGTTTCCATCGAAAGAACAGAAAAGCAAAGCAGAACTGTGTAAACGAAATCACATATGTGTCGCCCGTTCAATTATTAAAACAGGAAAACTGAAAAGTGATATAACGCACTGTACAGCACAGGAACAAGTTTCCAAAAAATGAACAGAAACGCAAAGCACAACTTTGTAAACTAATTCACATACGTGTCTCCAGTTCAATTAGTATAATAGGAAAACTAACAAGTGATATAACCCTAACCCTAACCTCTAACCCTAACCCTAACCCTAACCCTACCCTAACCCTAACCCTAACCCTAACCCTACCCTAACCCTAACAGAAACCCTAACACTAACCCTAACCCTAACCCTAAACCTAACCCTAACCCTAACTGGTTTCTAACGAAAAAACATAAACTCAAAGCACTACTTTGGAAACTAAATCACATGTGTGTCACTTGCACTATTAGGAATACAGGAAAACTGAAAAGAGATATATCACACTGTATAGCACAGGAACAAGTTTCCAACGAAAGAAAAGAAAGGCAAAGCACTACTTTTAAACGGAATCACATGTGCTTCGCTCGCACAATTAGGAATACAGGAAAACTAAAAAGTGTTATCTCGCACTGTACGGCACAGAAACAAGTTTCCATCGAAATAACAGAAAAGAAAAGCACAACTGTGTAAACTAAATCACATACGTGTCGACCGTTCAATTACTATAACAGGAAAACTTAACAAGTGATATAACCCTAACCCTAACCCTAACCCTAACCCCTAACCCTAACCCTAACCCTAACCCTAACTGGTTTCCAACGAAAAAACATAATCTCAAAGCACTACTTTGGAAACTAAATCACACGTGTGTCACTTGCACAATTAGGAATACAGGAAAACTGAAAAGTGATATATCGCACTGTATAGCACAGGAACAAGTTTCCAACGAAAGAAAAGAAAGGCAAAGCACTACTTTTAAACGGAATCACATGTGCTTCGCTCGCACAATTAGGAATACAGCAAAACTAAAAAGTGTTATCTCGCACTGTACGGCACAGAAACAAGTTTCCATCGAAAGAACAGAAAAGCAAAGCACAACTGTGTAAACGAAATCACATATGTGTCGCCCGTTCAATTATTAAAACAGGAAAACTGAAAAGTGATATATCGCACTGTACACCACAGGAACAACTTTCCATCGAAAGAAAAGAAAAGCAAAGCACTACTTTTAAACGGAATCACATGTGTGTCGCTCGCTTAATTAGGAATACAGGAAAACTGAAAAGTGTTTTCTCGCACTTTACTGCACAGAATCAAGTTTCCATCGAAAGAACAGAAAAGTAAAGCACAACTCTGTAAACTAAAATACATGCGTGTTGCCCGTTCAATTACTATAACAGGAAATTTTAAAAGTGATATAACGCACTGTACAGCACAGGAACAAGTTTCCAACAAATGAACAGAAAAGCAAAGCACAACTTTGTAAACTAATTCACATATGTGTCGCCTGTTCAATTATTATAACAGGAAAACTAAAAAGTTATATAACCCTAACCCTACCCTAACCCTAACCCTAACCCTAACCCTAACCCTACCCTAACCCTAACCCTAACCCTAACCCTAGCCCTAACCCTAACTCTAACTGGTTTCCAACGAAAAAACAATACACTCAAAGCACTACTTTGGAAACTAAATCACATGTGTGTCTCTCGCTCAATTAGGAATACAGGAAAACTGAAAAGTGATATATCACACTGTACAGCACACGAACAAATTTCCAACGAAAGAAAAGAAATGGAAAGCACTACTTTGTAAACTAATTCACATACGTGTCGCCTGTTCAATTATTATAACAGGAAATCTGAGAAGTGATATATCGCACTGTACAGCACAGGAACAACTTTCCAACGAAAGAAAAGAAAAGCAAAGCTCTACGTTTAAATAGAATCACATGTGTGTCGCTCGCTTAATTAGGAATACAGGAAAACTGAAAAGTGTTTTCTCGCACTGTACGGCACAGAAACAAGTTTCCATCGAAAGAACAGAAAAGCAAAGCACAACTGTGTAAACGAAATCACATATGTGTCGCCCGTTCAATTATTAAAACAGGAAAACTGAAAAGTGATATAACGCACTGTACAGCACAGGAACAAGTTTCCAAAAAATGAACAGAAACGTAAAGCACAACTTTGTAAACTAATTCACATACGTGTCTCCAGTTCAATTATTATAACAGGAAAACTAACAAGTGATATAACCCTAACCCCAACCCTAACCCTAACCCCTAACCCTAACCCTAACCCTAACCCTAACCCTAACCCTACCCTAACCCTAACCCTAACCCTAACCCTACCCTAACCCTAACCGTAACCCTAAACCTAACCCTAACCCTAACCCTAAACCTAACCCTAACCCTAACTGGTTTCCAACGAAAAAACATAAACTCAAAGCACTACTTTGGAAACTAAATCACACGTGTGTCACTTGCACAATTAGGAATACAGGAAAACTGAAAAGTGATATATCGCACTGTATAGCACAGGAACAAGTTTCCAACGAAAGAAAAGAAAGGCAAAGCACTACTTTTAAACGGAATCACATGTGCTTCGCTCGCACAATTAGGAATACAGGAAAACTAAAAAGTGTTATCTCGCACTGTACGGCACAGAAACAAGTTTCCATCGAAAGAACAGAAAAGAAAAGCACTACTGTGTAAACGAAATCACATATGTGTCGCCCGATCAATTATTAAAACAGGAAAACTGAAAAGTGATATATCGCACTGTACAGCACAGGAACAACTTTCCAACAAAAGAAAAGAAAAGCAAAGCACTACTTTTAAGCGGAATCAGATGGGCGTCGCTCGCTCAATTACGAATAGAGGAAAACTGAAAAGTGTTATCTCGCACTGTACGGCACAGAAACAAGTTTCCATCGAAAGAACAGAAAAGCAAAGGATAACTGTGAAAACTAAATCACATAAGTGACGCCTTTTCAATTACTATAACAGGAAAACTGAAAAGTGATATTACGCACTGTACAGCAGAGAAACAAGTTTCCAAACGAAGAAGAGAAACGCAAAGCACTATTTTGTAAACTAAATCACATGTGTGTGGCTCGCTCAATTAGGAATACAGGAAAACTGAAAAGTGATTTCTCGCACTTTACTGCACAGAAACAAGTTTCCATCGAAAGAACAGAAAAGCAAAGCAGAACTGTGTAAACGAAATCACATATGTGTCGCCCGTTCAATTATTAAAACAGGAAAACTGAAAAGTGATATAACGCACAGTACAGCACAGGAACAAGTTTCCAAAAAATGAACAGAAACGCAAAGCACAACTTTGTAAACTAATTCACATACGTGTCTCCAGTTCAATTAGTATAACAGGAAAACTAACAAGTGATATAACCCTAACCCTAACCCTAACCCTAACCTCTAACCCTAACCCTAACCCTAACCCTACCCTAACCCTAACCCTAACCCTAACCCTACCCTAACCCTAACACTAACCCTAACACTAACCCTAACCCTAACCCTAAACCTAACCCTAACCCTAACTGGGTTCTAACGAAAAAACATAAACTCAAAGCACTACTTTGGAAACTAAATCACATGTGTGTCACTTGCACTATTAGGAATACAGGAAAACTGAAAAGAGATATATCACACTGTATAGCACAGGAACAAGTTTCCAACGAAAGAAAAGAAAGGCAAAGCACTACTTTTAAACGGAATCACATGTGCTTCGCTCGCACAATTAGGAATACAGGAAAACTAAAAAGTGTTATCTCGCACTGTACGGCACAGAAACAAGTTTCCTTCGAAAGAACAGAAAAGAAAAGCACAACTGTGTAAACGAAATCACATATGTGTCGACCGTTCAATTACTATAACAGGAAAACTTAACAAGTGATATAACCCTAACCCTAACCCTAACCCTAACCCCTAACCCTAACCCTAACCTTAACTGGTTTCCAACGAAAAAACATAATCTCAAAGCACTACTTTGGAAACTAAATCACATGTGTGTCACTTGCACAATTAGGAATACAGGAAAACTGAAAAGTGATATATCGCACTGTATAGCACAGGAACAAGTTTCCAACGAAAGAAAAGAAAGGCAAAGCACTACTTTTAAACGGAATCACATGTGCTTCGCTCGCACAATTAGGAATACAGGAAAACTAAAAAGTGTTATCTCGCACTGTACGGCACAGAAACAAGTTTCCATCGAAAGAACAGAAAAGCAAAGGACAACTGTGTAAACGAAATCACATATGTGTCGCCCGTTCAATTATTAAAACAGAAAAACTGAAAAGTGATATATCGCACTGTACACCACAGGAACAACTTTCCAACGAAAGAAAAGAAAAGCAAAGCACTACTTTTAAACGGAATCACATGTGTGTCGCTCGCTTAATTAGGAATACAGGAAAACTGAAAAGTGTTTTCTCGCACTTTACTGCACAGAATCAAGTTTCCATCGAAAGAACAGAAAAGTAAAGCACAACTCTGTAAACTAAAATACATGCGTGTCGCCCGTTCAATTACTATAACAGGAAAACTTAAAAGTGATATAACGCACTGTACAGCACAGGAACAAGTTTCCAACAAATGAACAGAAAAGCAAAGCACAACTTTGTAAACTAATTCACATATGTGTCGCCTGTTCAATTATTATAACAGGAAAACTAAAAAGTTATATAACCCTAACCCTACCCTAACTTTAACCCTAACCCTACCCTAACCCTAACCCTAACCCTAACCCTAGCCCTAACCCTAACTCTAACTGGTTTCCAACGAAAAAACAATACACTCAAAGCACTACTTTGGAAACTAAATCACATGTGTGTCTCTCGCTCAATTAGGAATACAGGAAAACTGAAAAGTGATATATCACACTGTACAGCACACGAACAAATTTCCAACGAAAGAACAGAAATGGAAAGCACTACTTTGTAAACTAATTCACATACGTGTCGCCTGTTCAATTATTATAACAGGAAATCTGAGAAGTGATATAACGCACTGTACAGCAAAGGAACAAGTTTCCAACAAATGAACAGAAAAGCAAAGCACAACTTTGTAAACTAATTCACATATGTGTCGCCTGTTCAATTATTATAACAGGAAAACTAAAAAGTTATATAACCCTAACCCTACCCTAACTTTAACCCTAACCCTACCCTAACCCTAACCCTAACCCTAACCCTAGCCCTAACCCTAACTCTAACTGGTTTCCAACGAAAAACAATACACTCAAAGCACTACTTTGGAAACTAAATCACATGTGTGTCTCTCACTCAATTAGGAATACAGGAAAACTGAAAAGTGATATATCACACTGTACAGCACACGAACAAATTTCCAACGAAAGAACAGAAATGGAAAGCACTACTTTGTAAACTAATTCACATACGTGTCGCCTGTTCAATTATTATAACAGGAAATCTGAGAAGTGATATAACGCACTGTACAGCACAGGAACAAGTTTCCAACAAATGAACAGAAAAGCAAAGCACAACTTTGTAAACTAATTCACATATGTGTCGCCTGTTCAATTATTATAACAGGAAAACTAAAAAGTGATATAACCCTAACCCTAACCCTAACCCTAACCCTAACCCCTAACCCTAACCCTAACCCTAACCCTAACCCTACCCTAACCCTAACCCTAACCCTAACCCTAACCCTACCCTAACCCTAACCCAAACCTTAACCCTAACTCTAACTGTTTTCCAATGAAAAAACATACACTCAAAACACTACTTTGGAAACTAATCACATGTGTGTCGCTCGCTCAATTAGGAATACAGGAAAACTGAAAAGTGATATATCGCACTGTACAGCACACGAACAAATTTCCAACGAAAGAACAGAAAATGAAAGCACTACTTTGAAAACTAATTCACATACGTGTCGCCTGTTCAATTATTATAACAGGAAATCTGAAAAGTGATATATCGCACTGTACAGCACAGGAACAACTTTCCAACGAAAGAAAAGAAAAGCAAAGCACTACTTTTAAACGGAATCACATGTGTGTCGCTCGCTTAATTAGGAATACAGGAAAACTGAAAAGTGTTTTATCACACTTTACTGCACAGAATCAAGTTTCCATCGAAAGAACAGAAAAGAAAAGCACAACTCTGTAAACTAAATCACATGCGTGTCGCCCGTTCAATTACTATAACAGGAAAACTTAAAAGTGATATAACACACTGTACAGCACAGGAACAAGTTTCCAACAAATGAACAGAAAAGCAAAGCACAACTTTGTAAACTAATTCACATATGTGTCGCCTGTTCAATTATTATAACAGGAAAACTAAAAAGTGATATAACACTAACCCTAACCCTAACCCTAACCCTAACCCTAACCCTACCCTAACCCTAACCCTAACCCTAACCCTAACCCTAACCCTACCCTAACACTAACCCTAACCCTAACCCTAGCCCTAACCCTAACTCTAACTGGTTTCCAACGAAAAAACAATACACTCAAAGCACTACTTTGGAAACTAAATCACATGTGTGTCGCTCGCTCAATTAGGAATACAGGAAAACTGAAAAGTGATATATCGCACTGTATAGCACAGGAACAAGTTTCCAACGAAAGAAAAGAAAGGCAAAGCACTACTTTTAAACGGAATCACATGTGCTTCGCTCGCACAATTAGGAATACAGGAAAACTAAAAAGTGTTATCTCGCACTTTACGGCACAGAAACAAGTTTCCATCGAAGGAACAGAAAAGCAAAGCACAACTGTGTAAACGAAATCACATATGTGTCGCCCGTTCAATTATTAAAACAGGAAAACTGAAAAGTGATATATCGCACTGTACAGCACAGGAACAACTTTCCAACAAAAGAAAAGAAAAGCAAAGCACTACTTTTAAACGGAATCAGATGGGCGTCGCTCGCTCAATTAGGAATACAGGAAAACTGAAAAGTGTTATCTCGCACTTTACTGCACAGAAACAAGTTTCCATCGAAAGAACAGAAAAGCAAAGGATAACTGTGAAAACTAAATCACATAAGTGTCGCCTTTTCAATTACTATAACAGGAAAACTGAAAAGTGATATAACGCACTGTACAGCAGAGAAACAAGTTTCCAAAAGAAGAATAGAAACGCAAAGCACTATTTGGTAAACTAAATCACATGTGTGTCGCTCGCTCAATTAGGAATACAGGAAAACTGAAAAGTGATATATCGCACTGTACACCACAGGAACAACTTTCCAACGAAAGAAAAGAAAAGCAAAGCACTACTTTTAAACGGAATCACATGTGTGTCGCTCGCTTAATTAGGAATACAGGAAAACTAAAAGTGTTTTCTCGCACTTTACTGCACAGAATCAAGTTTCCATCGAAAGAACAGGAAAGAAAAGCACAACTCTGTAAACTAAATCACATGCGTGTCGCCCGTTCAATTAATATAACAGGAAAACTTAAAAGTGATATAACACACTGTACAGCACAGGAACAAGTTTCCAACAAATGAACAGAAAAGCAAAGCACAACTTTGTAAACTAATTCACATATGTGTCGCCTGTTCAATTATTATAACAGGAAAACTAAAAAGTGATATAACACTAACCCTAACCCTAACCCTAACCCTAACCCTAACCCTAACCCTACCCTAACCCTAACCCTAACCCTAACCCTAACCCTAACCCTAACCCTAACCCTACCCTAACCCTAACCCTAACCCTAACCCTAGCCTTAACCCTAACTCTAACTGGTTTCCAACGAAAAAACAATACACTCAAAGCACTACTTTGGAAACTAAATCACATGTGTGTCGCTCGCTCAATTAGGAATACAGGAAAACTGAAAAGTGATATATCGCACTGTATAGCACAGGAACAAGTTTCCAACGAAAGAAAAGAAAGGCAAAGCACTACTTTTAAACGGAATCACATGTGCTTCGCTCGCACAATTAGGAATACAGGAAAACTAAAAAGTGTTATCTCGCACTGTACGGCACAGAAACAAGTTTCCATCGAAGGAACAGAAAAGCAAAGCACAACTGTGTAAACGAAATCACATATGTGTCGCCCGTTCAATTATTAAAACAGGAAAACTGAAAAGTGATATATCGCACTGTACAGCACAGGAACAACTTTCCAACAAAAGAAAAGAAAAGCAAAGCACTACTTTTAAACGGAATCAGATGGGCGTCGCTCGCTCAATTAGGAATACAGGAAAACTGAAAAGTGTTATCTCGCACTTTACTGCACAGAAACAAGTTTCCATCGAAAGAACAGAAAAGCAAAGGATAACTGTGAAAACTAAATCTCATAAGTGTCGCCTTTTCAATTACTATAACAGGAAAACTGAAAAGTGATATAACGCACTGTACAGCAGAGAAACAAGTTTCCAAAAGAAGAATAGAAACGCAAAGCACTATTTGGTAAACTAAATCACATGTGTGTCGCTCGCTCAATTAGGAATACAGGAAAACTGAAAAGTGATATATCGCACTGTACACCACAGGAACAACTTTCCAACGAAAGAAAAGAAAAGCAAAGCACTACTTTTAAACGGAATCACATGTGTGTCGCTCGCTTAATTAGGAAAACTGAAAAGTGTTTTCTCGCACTTTACTGCACAGAATCAAGTTTCCATCGAAAGAACAGAAAAGTAAAGCACAACTCTGTAAACTAAAATACATGCGTGTCGCGCGTTCAATTACTATAACAGGAAATCTTAAAAGTGATATAACGCACTGTACAGCACAGGAACAAGTTTCCAACAAATGAACAGAAAAGCAAAGCACAACTTTGTAAACTAATTCACATATGTGTCGCCTGTTCAATTATTATAACAGGAAAACTAAAAAGTTATATAACCCTAACCCTACCCTAACCCTAACCCTAACCCTAACCCTAACCCTAACCCTACCCTAACCCTAACCCTAACCCTAACCCTAGCCCTAACCCTAACTCTAACTGGTTTCCAACGAAAAAACAATACACTCAAAGCACTACTTTGGAAACTAAATCACATGTGTGTCTCTCGCTCAATTAGGAATACAGGAAAACTGAAAAGTGATATATCACACTGTACAGCACACGAACAAATTTCCAACGAAAGAACAGAAATGGAAAGCACTACTTTGTAAACTAATTCACATACGTGTCGCCTGTTCAATTATTATAACAGGAAATCTGCGAAATGATATATCGCACTGTACAGCACAGGAACAACTTTCCAACGAAAGAAAAGGAAAGCAAAGCACTACGTTTAAACGGAATCACATGTGTGTCGCTCGCTTAATTAGGAATACAGGAAAACTGAAAAGTGTTTTCTCGCACTGTACGGCACAGAAACAAGTTTCCATCGAAAGAACAGAAAAGCAAAGGATAACTGTGAAAACTAAATCACATAAGTGTCGCCTTTTCAATTACTATAACAGGAAAACTGAAAAGTGATATAACGCACTGTACAGCAGAGAAACAAGTTTCCAAAAGAAGAATAGAAACGCAAAGCACTATTTGGTAAACTAAATCACATGTGTGTCGCTCGCTCAATTAGGAATACAGGAAAACTGAAAAGTGATATATCGCACTGTACACCACAGGAACAACTTTCCAACGAAAGAAAAGAAAAGCAAAGCACTACTTTTAAACGGAATCACATGTGTGTCGCTCGCTTAATTAGGAATACAGGAAAACTAAAAGTGTTTTCTCGCACTTTACTGCACAGAATCAAGTTTCCATCGAAAGAACAGGAAAGAAAAGCACAACTCTGTAAACTAAATCACATGCGTGTCGCCCGTTCAATTACTATAACAGGAAAACTTAAAAGTGATATAACACACTGTACAGCACAGGAACAAGTTTCCAACAAATGAACAGAAAAGCAAAGCACAACTTTGTAAACTAATTCACATATGTGTCGCCTGTTCAATTATTATAACAGGAAAACTAAAAAGTGATATAACACTAACCCTAACCCTAACCCTAACCCTAACCCTAACCCTAACCCTAACCCTACCCTAACCCTAACCCTAACCCTAACCCTAACCCTAACCCTAACCCTAACCCTACCCTAACCCTAACCCTAACCCTAACCCTAGCCTTAACCCTAACTCTAACTGGTTTCCAACGAAAAAACAATACACTCAAAGCACTACTTTGGAAACTAAATCACATGTGTGTCGCTCGCTCAATTAGGAATACAGGAAAACTGAAAAGTGATATATCGCACTGTATAGCACAGGAACAAGTTTCCAACGAAAGAAAAGAAAGGCAAAGCACTACTTTTAAACGGAATCACATGTGCTTCGCTCGCACAATTAGGAATACAGGAAAACTAAAAAGTGTTATCTCGCACTGTACGGCACAGAAACAAGTTTCCATCGAAGGAACAGAAAAGCAAAGCACAACTGTGTAAACGAAATCACATATGTGTCGCCCGTTCAATTATAAAACAGGAAAACTGAAAAGTGATATATCGCACTGTACAGCACAGGAACAACTTTCCAACCAAAGAAAAGAAAAGCAAAGCACTACTTTTAAACGGAATCAGATGGGCGTCGCTCGCTCAATTAGGAATACAGGAAAACTGAAAAGTGTTATCTCGCACTTTACTGCACAGAAACAAGTTTCCATCGAAAGAACAGAAAAGCAAAGGATAACTGTGAAAACTAAATCTCATAAGTGTCGCCTTTTCAATTACTATAACAGGAAAACTGAAAAGTGATATAACGCACTGTACAGCAGAGAAACAAGTTTCCAAAAGAAGAATAGAAACGCAAAGCACTATTTGGTAAACTAAATCACATGTGTGTCGCTCGCTCAATTAGGAATACAGGAAAACTGAAAAGTGATATATCGCACTGTACACCACAGGAACAACTTTCCAACGAAAGAAAAGAAAAGCAAAGCACTACTTTTAAACGGAATCACATGTGTGTCGCTCGCTTAATTAGGAAAACTGAAAAGTGTTTTCTCGCACTTTACTGCACAGAATCAAGTTTCCATCGAAAGAACAGAAAAGTAAAGCACAACTCTGTAAACTAAAATACATGCGTGTCGCCCGTTCAATTACTATAACAGGAAATCTTAAAAGTGATATAACGCACTGTACAGCACAGGAACAAGTTTCCAACAAATGAACAGAAAAGCAAAGCACAACTTTGTAAACTAATTCACATATGTGTCGCCTGTTCAATTATTATAACAGGAAAACTAAAAAGTTATATAACCCTAAACCTACCCTAACCCTAACCCTAACCCTAACCCTACCCTAACCCTAACCCTAACCCTAACCCTAGCCCTAACCCTAACTCTAACTGGTTTCCAACGAAAAAACAATACACTCAAAGCACTACTTTGGAAACTAAATCACATGTGTGTCTCTCGCTCAATTAGGAATACAGGAAAACTGAAAAGTGATATATCACACTGTACAGCACACGAACAAATTTCCAACGAAAGAACAGAAATGGAAAGCACTACTTTGTAAACTAATTCACATACGTGTCGCCTGTTCAATTATTATAACAGGAAATCTGCGAAATGATATATCGCACTGTACAGCACAGGAACAACTTTCCAACGAAAGAAAAGGAAAGCAAAGCACTACGTTTAAACGGAATCACATGTGTGTCGCTCGCTTAATTAGGAATACAGGAAAACTGAAAAGTGTTTTCTCGCACTGTACGGCACAGAAACAAGTTTCCATCGAAAGAACAGAAAAGCAAAGCACAACTGTGTAAACGAAATCACATATGTGTCGCCCGTTCAATTATTAAAACAGGAAAACTGAAAAGTGATATAACGCACTGTACAGCACAGAAACAAGTTTCCAAAAAATGAACAGAAACGCAAAGCACAACTTTGTAAACTAATTCACATACGTGTCTCCAGTTCAATTAGTATAACAGGAAAACTAACAAGTGATATAACCCTAACCCTAACACTAACCCTAACTCTAACCCCTAACCCTAACCCTAACCCTAACCCTAACCTAACCCTAACCCTAACCCTAACCCTAACCCTACCCTAACCCTAACCCTAACCCTAACCCTAACACTAACCCTAACCCTAACCCTAAACCTAACCCTAACCCTAACTGGTTTCTAACGAAAAAACATAAACTCAAAGCACTACTTTGGAAACTAAATCACATGTGTGTCACTTGCACTATTAGGAATACAGGAAAACTGAAAAGAGATATATCACACTGTACAGCACACGAACAAATTTCCAACGAAAGAACAGAAATGGAAAGCACTACTTTGTAAACTAATTCACATACGTGTCGCCTGTTCAATTATTATAACAGGAAATCTGAGAAGTGATATGACGCACTGTACAGCACAGGAACAAGTTTCCAACAAATGAACAGAAAAGCAAAGCACAACTTTGTAAACTAATTCACATATGTGTCGCCTGTTCAATTATTATAACAGGAAAACTAAATGTGATATAACCCTAACCCTAACCCTAACCCTAACCCCTACCCTAACCCTAACCCTAACCCTAACCCTACCCTAACCCTAACCCTAACCCTAACCCTACCCTAACCCTAACCCAAACCCTAACCCTAACTCTAACTGTTTTACAATGAAAAAACATACACTCAAAACACTACTTTGGAAACTAATCACATGTGTGTCGCTCGCTCAATTAGGAATACAGGAAAACTGAAAAGTGATATATCGCACTGTACAGCACACGAACAAATTTCCAACGAAAGAACAGAAAATGAAAGCACTACTTTGAAAACTAATTCACATACGTGTCGCCTGTTCAATTATTATAACAGGAAATCTGAAAAGTGATATATCGCACTGTACAGCACAGGAACAACTTTCCAACGAAAGAAAAGAAAAGCAAAGCACTACGTTTAAACGGAATCACATGTGTGTCGCTCGCTTAATTAGGAATACAGGAAAACTGAAAAGTGTTTTCTCACACTTTACTGCACAGAATCAAGTTTCCATCGAAAGAACAGAAAAGAAAAGCACAACTCTGTAAACTAAATCACATGCGTGTCGCCCGTTCAATTACTATAACAGGAAAACTTAAAAGTGATATAACACACTGTACAGCACAGGAACAAGTTTCCAACAAATGAACAGAAAAGCAAAGCACAACTTTGTAAACTAATTCACAAATGTGTCGCCTGTTCAATTATTATAACAGGAAAACTAAAAAGTGATATAACACTAACCCTAACCCTAACCCTAACCCTAACCCTAACCCTAACCCTACAATAACCCTAACCCTAACCCTAACCCTACCCTAACCCTAACCCTAACCCTAACCCTAACCCTAACCCTAACTGGTTTCCAACGAAAAAACATAATCTCAAAGCACTACTTTGGAAACTAAATCACACGTGTGTCACTTGCACAATTAGAAATACAGGAAAACTGAAAAGTGATATATCGCACTGTATAGCACAGGAACAAGTTTCCAACGAAAGAAAAGAAAGGCAAAGCACTACTTTTAAACGGAATCACATGTGCTTCGCTCGCACAATCAGGAATACAGGAAAACTAAAAAGTGTTATCTCGCACTGTACGGCACAGAAACAAGTTTCCATCGAAAGAACAGAAAAGCAAAGCACAACTGTGTAAACGAAATCACATATGTGTCGCCCGATCAATTATTAAAACAGGAAAACTGAAAAGTGATATATCGCACTGTACAGCACAGGAACAACTTTCCAACAAAAGAAAAGAAAAGCAAAGCACTACTTTTAAACGGAATCAGATGGGCGTCGTTCGCTCAATTAGGAATAGAGGAAAACTGAAAAGTGTTATCTCGCACTGTACGGCACAAAAACAAGTTTCCATCGAAAGAACAGAAAAGCAAAGGATAACTGTGAAAACTAAATCACATAAGTGACGCCTTTTCAATTACTATAACAGGAAAACTGAAAAGTGATATTACGCACTGTACAGCAGAGAAACAAGTTTCCAAACGAAGAAGAGAAACGCAAAGCACTATTTTGTAAACTAAATCACATGTGTGTGGCTCGCTCAATTAGGAATACAGGAAAACTGAAAAGTGATTTCTCGCACTTTACTGCACAGAAACAAGTTTCCATCGAAAGAACAGAAAAGAAAAGCACAACTGTGTAAACGAAATCACATGCTTGTCGCCCGTTCAGTTACTATAACAGGAAAACTTAAAAGTGATATAACGCACTGTACAGCACAGAAACAAGTTTCCAACAAATGAACAGAAAAGCAAAGCACAACTTTGTAAACTAATTCACATATGTGTCGCCTGTTCAATTATTATAACAGGAAAACTAAAAAGTGATATAACACTAACCCTAACCCTAACCCTAACCCTAACCCTAACCCTACCCTAACCCTAACCCTAACCCTAACCCTAACCCTAACCCTACCCTAACCCTAACCCTAAACTAACCCTAACCCTAGACCTAACCCTAACTCTAACTGGTTTCCAACGAAAAAACAATACACTCAAACCACTACTTTGGAAACTAAATCACATGTGTGTCACTCGCTCAATTAGGAATACAGGAAAACTGAAAAGTGATATATCGCACTGTACACCACAGGAACAACTTTCCAACGAAAGAAAAGAAAAGCAAAGCACTACTTTTAAACGGAATCACATGTGTGTCGCTCGCTTAATTAGGAAAACTGAAAAGTGTTTTCTCGCACTTTACTGCACAGAATCAAGTTTCCATCGAAAGAACAGAAAAGTAAAGCACAACTCTGTAAACTAAAATACATGCGTGTCGCCCGTTCAATTACTATAACAGGAAAACTTAAAAGTGATATAACAAACTGTACAGCACAGGAACAAGTTTCCAACAAATGAACAGAAAAGCAAAGCACAACTTTGTAAACTAATTCACATATGTGTCGCCTGTTCAATTATTATAACAGGAAAACTAAAAAGTTATATAACCCTAACCCTACCCTAACCCTAACCCTAACCCTAACCCTAACCCTACCCTACCCCTAACCCTAACCCTAGCCCTAACCCTAACTCTAACTGGTTTCCAACGAAAAAACAATACACTCAAAGCACTACTTTGGAAACTAAATCACATGTGTGTCTCTCGCTCAATTAGGAATACAGGAAAACTGAAAAGTGATATATCACACTGTACAGCACACGAACAAATTTCCAACGAAAGAAAAGAAATGGAAAGCACTACTTTGTAAACTAATTCACATACGTGTCGCCTGTTCAATTATTATAACAGGAAATCTGAGAAGTGATATATCGCACTGTACAGCACAGGAACAACTTTCCAACGAAAGAAAAGGAAAGCAAAGCACTACGTTTAAACGGAATCACATGTGTGTCTCTCGCTTAATTAGGAATACAGGAAAACTGAAAAGTGTTTTCTCGCACTGTACGGCACAGAAACAAGTTTCCATCGAAAGAACAGAAAAGCAAAGCACAACTGTGTAAACGAAATCACATATGTGTCGCCCGTTCAATTATTAAAACAGGAAAACTGAAAAGTGATATAACGCACTGTACAGCACAGGAACAAGTTTCCAAAAAATGAACAGAAACGTAAAGCACAACTTTGTAAACTAATTCACATACGTGTCTCCAGTTCAATTATTATAACAGGAAAACTAACAAGTGATATAACCCTAACCCTAACCCTAACCCCTAACCCTAACCCTAACCCTAACCCTAACCCTAACCCTAACCCTAACCCTACCCTAACCCTAACCCTAACCCTAACCCTACCCTAACCCTAACCCTAACCCTAACCCTAACCCTAACCCTAACGCTAAACCTAACCCTAACCCTAACTGGTTTCCAACGAAAAAACATAATCTCAAAGCACTACTTTGGAAACTAAATCACACGTGTGTCACTTGCACAATTAGAAATACAGGAAAACTGAAAAGTGATATATCGCACTGTATAGCACAGGAACAAGTTTCCAACGAAAGAAAAGAAAGGCAAAGCACTACTTTTAAACGGAATCACATGTGTGTCGCTCGCTTAATTAGGAAAACTGAAAAGTGTTTTCTCGCACTTTACTGCACAGAATCAAGTTTCCATCGAAAGAACAGAAAAGTAAAGCACAACTCTGTAAACTAAAATACATGCGTGTCGCCCGTTCAATTACTATAACAGGAAAACTTAAAAGTGATATAACGCACTGTACAGCACAGGAACAAGTTTCCAACAAATGAACAGAAAAGCAAAGCACAACTTTGTAAACTAATTCACATATGTGTCGCCTGTTCAATTATTATAACAGGAAAACTAAAAAGTTATATAACCCTAACCCTACCCTAACTTTAACCCTAACCCTAACCCTAACCCTACCCTAACCCTAACCCTAACCCTAACCCTAGCCCTAACCCTAACTCTAACTGGTTTCCAACGAAAAAACAATACACTCAAAGCACTACTTTGGAAACTAAATCACATGTGTGTCACTTGCACTAGTAGGAATACAGGAAAACTGAAAAGTGATATATCACACTGAACAGCACACGAACAAATTTCCAACGAAAGAACAGAAATGGAAAGCACTACTTTGTAAACTAATTCACATACCTGTCGCCTGTTCATTTATTATAACAGGAAATCTGAGAAGTGATATAACGCACTGTACAGCACAGGAACAAGTTTCCAACAAATGAACAGAAAAGCAAAGCACAACTTTGTAAACTAAATCACATATGTGTCGCCTGTTCAATTATTAAAACAGGAAAACTAAAAAGTGATATAACCCTAACCCTAACCCTAACCCTAACCCTAACCCTAACCCCTAACCCTAACCCTAACCCTAACCCTAACCCTACCCTAACCCTAACCCTTACCCTAACCCTAACCCTACCCTAACCCTAACCCAAACCCTAACCCTAACTCTAACTGTTTTCCAATGAAAAAACATACACTCAAAACACTACTTTGGAAACTAATCACATGTGTGTCGCTCGCTCAATTAGGAATACAGGAAAACTGAAAAGTGATATATCGCACTGTACAGCACACGAACAAATTTCCAACGAAAGAACAGAAAATGAAAGCACTACTTTGAAAACTAATTCACATACGTGTCGCCTGTTCAATTATTATAACAGGAAATCTGAAAAGTGATATATCGCACTGTACAGCACAGGAACAACTTTCCAACGAAAGAAAAGAAAAGCAAAGCACTACTTTTAAACGGAATCACATGTGTGTCGCTCGCTTAATTAGGAATACAGGAAAACTGAAAAGTGTTTTCTCGCACTTTACTGCACAGAATCAAGTTTCCATCGAAAGAACAGAAAAGTAAAGAACAACTCTGTAAACTAAAATACATGCGTGTCGCCCGTTCAATTACTATAACAGGAAAACTTAAAAGTGATATAACAAACTGTACAGCACAGGAACAAGTTTACAACAAATGAACAGAAAAGCAAAGCACAACTTTGTAAACTAATTCACATATGTGTCGCCTGTTCAATTATTATAACAGGAAAACTAAAAAGTGATACAACACTAACCCTAACCCTAACCCTAACCCTAACCCTAACCCTACCCTAACCCTAACCCTAACCCTAACCCTAACCCTACCCTAACCCTAACCCTAACCCTAACCCTAACCCTAACCCTAACCCTACCCCTACCCCTAACACTAACCCTAACCCTACCCTAACCCTAACCCTAACCCTAACACTAACCCTAACCCTAAAATAAACATAACCCTAACCCTAACTGGTTTGTAACGAAAAAAACATAAACTCAAAGCACTACTTTGGAAACTAAATCACATGTGTGTCACTTGCACTAGTAGGAATACAGGAAAACTGAAAAGTGATATATCGCACTGTATAGCACAGGAACAAGTTTCCAACGAAAGAAAAGAAAGGCAAAGCACTACTTTTAAACGGAATCACATGTGCTTCGCTCGCACAATTAGGAATACAGGAAAACTAAAAAGTGTTATCTCGCACTGTACGGCACAGAAACAAGTTTCCATCGAAAGAACAGAAAAGCAAAGCACAACTGTGTAAACGAAATCACATATGTGTCGCCCGTTTTATTAAAAGAGGAAAACTGAAAAGTGATATAACGCACTGTACAGCACAGGAACAACTTTCCAACGAAAGAAAAGAAAAGCAAAGCACTACGTTTAAACGGAATCACATGTGTGTCGCTCGCTTAATTAGGAATACAGGAAAACTGAAAAGTGTTTTCTCGCACTGTACGGCACAGAAACAAGTTTCCATCGAAAGAACAGAAAAGCAAAGCACAACTGTGTAAATTAAATCACATACGTGTCGCCAGTTCAATTACTATAACAGGAAAACTTAAAAGTGATATAACGCACTGTACAGCACAGGAACAAGTTTCCAAAAAATGAACAGAAAAGCAAAGCACAACTTTGTAAACTAATTCACATACGTGTCGCCTGTTCAATTATTATAACAGGAAAACTTAACAAGTGATATAACCCTAACCCTAACCCTAACCCTAACCCTAACCCCTAACCCTAACCCTAACCCTAACCCCAACCCCTAACCCTAACCCTAACCCTAACCCTATCCCTACCCTAACCCTAACCCTACTCTAACCCTAACCCTAACCCTAACCCTAACCCTAACCCTAACCCTAACTGGTTTCCAACGAAAAAACATAAACTCAAAGCACTACTTTGGAAACTAAATCACACGTGTGTCACTTGCACTATTAGGAATACAGGAAAACTGAAAAGTGATATATCGCACTGTATAGCACAGGAACAAGTTTCCAACGAAAGAAAAGAAAGGCAAAGCACTACTTTTAAATGGAATCACATGTGCTTCGCTCGCACAATTAGGAATACAGGAAAACTAAAAAGTGTTATCTCGCACTGTACGGCACAGAAACAAGTTTCCATCGAAAGAACAGAAAAGCAAAGCACAACTGTGTAAACGAAATCACATATGTGTCGTCCTTTCAATTATTAAAACAGGAAAACTGAAAAGTGATATAACGCACTGTACAGCAGAGAAACAAGTTTCCAAAAGAAGAACAGAAACGCAAAGCACTATTTTGTAAACTAAATCACATGTGTGTCGCTCGCTCAATTAGGAATACAGGAAAACTGAAAAGTGTTTTCTCGCACTTTACTGCACAGAAACAAGTTTCCATCAAAAGAACAGAAAAGAAAAGCACAACTCTGTAAACTAAATCACATGCGTGTCGCCCGTTCAGTTACTATAACAGGAAAACTGAAAAGTGATATAACGCACTGTACAGCACAGGAACAAGTTTCCAACAAATGAAGAGAAAAGCAAAGCACAAGTTTGTAAACTAATTCACATATGTGTCGCCTGTTCAATTATTATAACAGGAAAACTAACAAGTGATATAACCCTAACCCTAACCCTAACCTTAAAACCCTAACCCTAATCCTAACCCTAACCCTAAACCTAACCCTAACCCCTAACCCTAAACCTAACCCTAACCCTACCCTAACCCTAACCCTAACCCTAACCCTAACCCTACCCTAACCGTAACCCTAACCCTAACCCTAACCCTAACCCTAACCCTAACTCTAACTGGTTTCCTACGAAAAAACATACACTCAAAGCACTACTTTGGAAACTAAATCACATGTGTGTCGCTCGCTCAATTAGGAATACAGGAAAACTGAAAAGTGATATATCGCACTGTATAGCACAGGAACAAGTTTCCAACGAAAGAAAAGAAAGGCAAAGCACTACTTTTAAACGGAATCACATGTGTGTCGCTCGCTTAATTAGGAAAACTGAAAAGTGTTTTCTCGCACTTTACTGCACAGAATCAAGTTTCCATCGAAAGAACAGAAAAGTAAAGCACAACTCTGTAAACTAAAATACATGCGTGTCGCCCGTTCAATTACTATAACAGGAAAACTTAAAAGTGATATAACGCACTGTACAGCACAGGAACACGTTTCCAACAAATGAACAGAAAAGCAGAGCACAACTTTGTAAACTAATTCACATATGTGTCGCCTGTTCAATTATTATAACAGGAAAACTAAAAAGTTATATAACCCTAACCCTACCCTAACTTTAACCCTAACCCTAACCCTAACCCTACCCTAACCCTAACCCTAACCCTAACCCTAACCCTAGCCATAACCCTAACTCTAACTGGTTTCCAACGAAAAAACAATACACTCAAAGCACTACTTTGGAAACTAAATCACATGTGTGTCTCTCGCTCAATTAGGAATACAGGAAAACTGAAAAGTGATATATCACACTGTACAGCACACGAACAAATTTCCAAGGAAAGAACAGAAATGGAAAGCACTACTTTGTAAACTAATTCACATACCTGTCGCCTGTTCATTTATTATAACAGGAAATCTGAGAAGTGATATAACGCACTGTACAGCACAGGAACAAGTTTCCAACAAATGAACAGAAAAGCAAAGCACAACTTTGTAAACTAATTCACATATGTGTCGCCTGTTCAATTATTATAACAGGAAAACTAAAAAGTGATATAACCCTAACCCTAACCCTAACCCTAACCCTAACCCCTAACCCTAACCCTAACCCTAACCCTAACCCTACCCTAACCCTAACCCTAACCCTAACCCTAACCCTAACCCTAACCCTACCCTAACCCTAACCCAAACCCTAACCCTAACTCTAACTGTTTTCCAATGAAAAAACATACACTCAAAACACTACTTTGGAAACTAATCACATGTGTGTCGCTCGCTCAATTAGGAATACAGGAAAACTGAAAAGTGATATATCGCACTGTACAGCACACGAACAAATTTCCAATGAAAGAACAGAAAATGAAAGCACTACTTTGAAAATTAATTCACATACGTGTCGCCTGATCAATTATTATAACAGGAAATCTGAAAAGTGATATATCGCACTGTACAGCACAGGAACAACTTTCCAACGAAAGAAAAGAAAAGCAAAGCACTACTTTTAAACGGAATCACATGTGTGTCGCTCGCTTAATTAGGAATACAGGAAAACTGAAAAGTGTTTTCTCGCACTTTACTGCACAGAATCAAGTTTCCATCGAAAGAACAGAAAAGTAAAGAACAACTCTGTAAACTAAAATACATGCGTGTCGCCCGTTCAATTACTATAACAGGAAAACTTAAAAGTGATATAACAAACTGTACAGCACAGGAACAAGTTTCCAACAAATGAACAGAAAAGCAAAGCACAACTTTGTAAACTAATTCACATATGTGTCGCCTGTTCAATTATTATAACAGGAAAACTAAAAAGTGATACAACCCTAACCCTAACCCTAACCCTAACCCTAACCCTAACCCTACCCTAACCCTAACCCTAACCCTAACCCTAACCCTAACCCTACCCTAACCCTAACCCTAACCCTAACCCTAACCCTAACCCTACCCCTAACCCTAACCCTAACCCTAACCCTACCCTAACCCTAACCCTAACCCTAACATTAACCCTAACCCTAAAATAAACCTAACCCTAACCCTAACTGGTTTCTAACGAAAAAAACATAAACTCAAAGCACTACTTTGGAAACTAAATCACATGTGTGTCACTTGCACTATTAGGAATACAGGAAAACTGAAAAGTGATATATCGCACTGTATAGCACAGGAACAAGTTTCCAACGAAAGAAAAGAAAGGCAAAGCACTACTTTTAAACGGAATCACATGTGCTTCGCTCGCACAATTAGGAATACAGGAAAACTAAAAAGTGTTATCTCGCACTGTACGGCACAGAAACAAGTTTCCATCGAAAGAACAGAAAAGCAAAGCACAACTGTGTAAACGAAATCACATATGTGTCGCCCGTTTTATTAAAAGAGGAAAACTGAAAAGTGATATAACGCACTGTACAGCACAGGAACAACTTTCCAACGAAAGAAAAGAAAAGCAAAGCACTACGTTTAAACGGAATCACATGTGTGTCGCTCGCTTAATTAGGAATACAGGAAAACTGAAAAGTGTTTTCTCGCACTGTACGGCACAGAAACAAGTTTCCATCGAAAGAACAGAAAAGCAAAGCACAACTGTGTAAATTAAATCACATACGTGTCGCCAGTTCAATTACTATAACAGGAAAACTTAAAAGTGATATAACGCACTGTACAGCACAGGAACAAGTTTCCAAAAAATGAACAGAAAAGCAAAGCACAACTTTGTAAACTAATTCACATACGTGTCGCCTGTTCAATTATTATAACAGGAAAACTAACAAGTGATATAACCCTAACCCTAACCCTAACCTTAAAACCCTAACCCTAATCCTAACCCTAACCCTAACCCTAACCCTAACCCCTAACCCTAAACCTAACCCTAACCCTACCCTAACCCCAACCCTAACCCTAACCCTAACCCTACCCTAACCGTAACCCTAACCCTAACCCTAACCCTAACCCTAACCCTAACTCTAACTGGTTTCCTACGAAAAAACATACACTCAAAGCACTACTTTGGAAACTAAATCACATGTGTGTCGCTCGCTCAATTAGGAATACAGGAAAACTGAAAAGTGATATATCGCACTGTACAGCACACGAACAAATTTCCAAGGAAAGAACAGAAAAGGAAAGCACTACTTTGTAAACTAATTCACATACGTGTCGCCTGTTCAATTATTATAACAGGAAATCTGAAAAGTGATATATCGCACTGTACAGCACAGGAACAACTTTCCAACGAAAGAAAAGAAAAGCAAAGCTCTACGTTTAAATAGAATCACATGTGTGTCGCTCGCTTAATTAGGAATACAGGAAAACTGAAAAGTGTTTTCTCGCACTGTACGGAACAGAAACAAGTTTCCATCGAAAGAACAGAAAAGCAAAGAACAACTGTGTAAACTAAATCACATACGTGTCGCCAGTTCAATTACTATAACAGGAAAACTGAAAAGTGATATAACGCACTGTACAGCACAGGAACAAGTTTCCAAAAAATGAACAGAAACGCAAAGCACAACTTTGTAAACTAATTCACATACGTGTCGCCTGTTCAATTATTATAACAGGAAAACTTAACAAGTGATATAACCCTAACCCTAACACTAACCCTAACCCTAACCCTTACCCTAACCCCTAACCCTAACCCTAACCCTAACCCTAACCCTAACCCCTAACCCTAACCCTAACCCTAACCCTAACCCTAACCCTACCCTAACCCTAACCCTACCCTAACCCTAACCCTAACCCTAACCCTAACCCTAACTGGTTTCCAACGAAAAAACATAAACTCAAAGCACTACTTTGGAAACTAAATCACACGTGTGTCACTTGCACTATTAGGAATACAGGAAAACTGAAAAGTGATATATCGCACTGTATAGCACAGGAACAAGTTTCCAACGAAAGAAAAGAAAGGCAAAGCACTACTTTTAAACGGAATCACATGTGCTTCGCTCGCACAATTAGGAATACAGGAAAACTAAAAAGTGTTATCTCGCACTGTACGGCACAGAAACAAGTTTCCATCGAAAGAACAGAAAAGCAAAGCACAACTGTGTAAACGAAATCACATATGTGTCGCCCTTTCAATTATTAAAACAGGAAAACTGAAAAGTGATATATCGCACTGTACAGCACAGGAACACCTTTCCAACAAAAGAAAAGAAAAGCAAAGCACTACTTTTAAACGGAATCAGATGGGCGTCGCTCGCTCAATTAGGAATACAGGAAACCTGAAAAGTGATATAACGCACTGTACAGCAGAGAAACAAGTTTCCAAAAGAAGAACAGAAACGCAAAGCACTATTTTGTAAACTAAATCACATGTGTGTCGCTCGCTCAATTAGGAATACAGGAAAACTGAAAAGTGTTTTCTCGCACTTTACTGCACAGAAACAAGTTTCCATCGAAAGAACAGAAAAGAAAAGCACAACTCTGTAAACTAAATCACATGCGTGTCGCCCGTTCAGTTACTATAACAGGAAAACTGAAAAGTGATATAACGCACTGTACAGCACAGGAACAAGTTTCCAACAAATGAAGAGAAAAGCAAAGCACAAGTTTGTAAACTAATTCACATATGTGTCGCCTGTTCAATTATTATAACAGGAAAACTAACAAGTGATATAACCCTAACCCTAACCCTAACCTTAAAACCCTAACCCTAATCCTAACCCTAACCCTAAACCTAACCCTAACCCCTAACCCTAAACCTAACCCTAACCCTACCCTAACCCTACCCTAACCCTAACCCTAACCCTAACCCTAACCCTACCCTAACCGTAACCCTAACCCTAACCCTAACCCTAACCCTAACCCTAACTCTAACTGGTTTCCTACGAAAAAACATACACTCAAAGCACTACTTTGGAAACTAAATCACATGTGTGTCGCTCGCTCAATTAGGAATACAGGAAAACTGAAAAGTGATATATCGCACTGTATAGCACAGGAACAAGTTTCCAACGAAAGAAAAGAAAGGCAAAGCACTACTTTTAAACGGAATCACATGTGTGTCGCTCGCTTAATTAGGAAAACTGAAAAGTGTTTTCTCGCACTTTACTGCACAGAATCAAGTTTCCATCGAAAGAACAGAAAAGTAAAGCACAACTCTGTAAACTAAAATACATGCGTGTCGCCCGTTCAATTACTATAACAGGAAAACTTAAAAGTAATATAACGCACTGTACAGCACAGGAACACGTTTCCAACAAATGAACAGAAAAGCAAAGCACAACTTTGTAAACTAATTCACATATGTGTCGCCTGTTCAATTATTATAACAGGAAAACTAAAAAGTTATATAACCCTAACCCTACCCTAACTTTAACCCTAACCCTAACCCTAACCCTACCCTAACCCTAACCCTAACCCTAACCCTAACCCTTGCCCTAACCCTAACTCTAACTGGTTTCCAACGAAAAAACAATACACTCAAAGCACTACTTTGGAAACTAAATCACATGTGTGTCTCTCGCTCAATTAGGAATACAGGAAAACTGAAAAGTGATATATCACACTGTACAGCACACGAACAAATTTCCAACGAAAGAACAGAAATGGAAAGCACTACTTTGTAAACTAATTCACATACCTGTCGCCTGTTCATTTATTATAACAGGAAATCTGAGAAGTGATATAACGCACTGTACAGCACAGGAACAAGTTTCCAACAAATGAACAGAAAAGCAAAGCACAACTTTGTAAACTAATTCACATATGTGTCGCCTGTTCAATTATTATAACAGGAAAACTAAAAAGTGATATAACCCTAACCCTAACCCTAACCCTAACCCTAACCCCTAACCCTAACCCTAACCCTAACCCTAACCCTACCCTAACCCTAACCCTAACCCTAACACTAACCCTAACCCTAACCCTACCCTAACCCTAACCCAAACCCTAACCCTAACTCTAACTGTTTTCCAATGAAAAAACATACACTCAAAACACTACTTTGGAAACTAATCACATGTGTGTCGCTCGCTCAATTAGGAATACAGGAAAACTGAAAAGTGATATATCGCACTGTACAGCACACGAACAAATTTCCAACGAAAGAACAGAAAATGAAAGCACTACTTTGAAAACTAATTCACATACGTGTCGCCTGTTCAATTATTATAACAGGAAATCTGAAAAGTGATATATCGCACTGTACAGCACAGGAACAACTTTCCAACGAAAGAAAAGAAAAGCAAAGCACTACTTTTAAACGGAATCACATGTGTGTCGCTCGCTTAATTAGGAATACAGGAAAACTGAAAAGTGTTTTCTCGCACTTTACTGCACAGAATCAAGTTTCCATCGAAAGAACAGAAAAGTAAAGAACAACTCTGTAAACTAAAATACATGCGTGTCGCCCGTTCAATTACTGTAACAGGAAAACTTAAAAGTGATATAACAAACTGTACAGCACAGGAACAAGTTTCCAACAAATGAACAGAAAAGCAAAGCACAACTTTGTAAACTAATTCACATATGTGTCGCCTGTTCAATTATTATAACAGGAAAACTAAAAAGTGATACAACCCTAACCCTAACCCTAACCCTAACCCTAACCCTAACCCTACCCTAACCCTAACCCTAACCCTAACCCTAACCCTAACCCTACCCTAACCCTAACCCTAACCCTAACCCTAACCCTAACCCTACCCCTAACCCTAACCCTAACCCTAACCCTACCCTAACCCTAACCCTAACCCTAACATTAACCCTAACCCTAAAATAAACCTAACCCTAACCCTAACTGGTTTCTAACGAAAAAAACATAAACTCAAAGCACTACTTTGGAAACTAAATCACATGTGTGTCACTTGCACTATTAGGAATACAGGAAAACTGAAAAGTGATATATCGCACTGTATAGCACAGGAACAAGTTTCCAACGAAAGAAAAGAAAGGCAAAGCACTACTTTTAAACGGAATCACATGTGCTTCGCTCGCACAATTAGGAATACAGGAAAACTAAAAAGTGTTATCTCGCACTGTACGGCACAGAAACAAGTTTCCATCGAAAGAACAGAAAAGCAAAGCACAACTGTGTAAACGAAATCACATATGTGTCGCCCGTTTTATTAAAAGAGGAAAACTGAAAAGTGATATAACGCACTGTACAGCACAGGAACAACTTTCCAACGAAAGAAAAGAAAAGCAAAGCACTACGTTTAAACGGAATCACATGTGTGTCGCTCGCTTAATTAGGAATACAGGAAAACTGAAAAGTGTTTTCTCGCACTGTACGGCACAGAAACAAGTTTCCATCGAAAGAACAGAAAAGCAAAGAACAACTGTGTAAACTAAATCACATACGTGTCGCCAGTTCAATTACTATAACAGGAAAACTGAAAAGTGATATAACGCACTGTACAGCACAGGAACAAGTTTCCAAAAAATGAACAGAAACGCAAAGCACAACTTTGTAAACTAATTCACATACGTGTCGCCTGTTCAATTATTATAACAGGAAAACTTAACAAGTGATATAACCCTAACCCTAACCCTAACCCTAACCCTAACCCTAACCCTTACCCTAACCCCTAACCCTAACCCTAACCCTAACCCTAACCCCTAACCCTAACCCTAACCCTAACCCTAACCCTAACCCTACCCTAACCCTAACCCTACCCTAACCCTAACCCTAACCCTAACCCTAACCCTAACCCTAACTGGTTTCCAACGAAAAAACATAAACTCAAAGCACTACTTTGGAAACTAAATCACACGTGTGTCACTTGCACTATTAGGAATACAGGAAAACTGAAAAGTGATATATCGCACTGTATAGCACAGGAACAAGTTTCCAACGAAAGAAAAGAAAGGCAAAGCACTACTTTTAAACGGAATCACATGTGCTTCGCTCGCACAATTAGGAATACAGGAAAACTAAAAAGTGTTATCTCGCACTGTACGGCACAGAAACAAGTTTCCATCGAAAGAACAGAAAAGCAAAGCACAACTGTGTAAACGAAATCACATATGTGTCGCCCGTTTTATTAAAAGAGGAAAACTGAAAAGTGATATAACGCACTGTACAGCACAGGAACAACTTTCCAACGAAAGAAAAGAAAAGCAAAGCACTACGTTTAAACGGAATCACATGTGTGTCGCTCGCTTAATTAGGAATACAGGAAAACTGAAAAGTGTTTTCTCGCACTGTACGGCACAGAAACAAGTTTCCATCGAAAGAACAGAAAAGCAAAGAACAACTGTGTAAACTAAATCACATACGTGTCGCCAGTTCAATTACTATAACAGGAAAACTGAAAAGTGATATAACGCACTGTACAGCACAGGAACAAGTTTCCAAAAAATGAACAGAAACGCAAAGCACAACTTTGTAAACTAATTCACATACGTGTCGCCTGTTCAATTATTATAACAGGAAAACTTAACAAGTGATATAACCCTAACCCTAACCCTAACCCTAACCCTAACCCCTAACCCTAACCCTAACCCTAACCCCAACCCCTAACCCTAACCCTAACCCTAACCCTATCCCTACCCTAACCCTAACCCTACTCTAACCCTAACCCTAACCCTAACCCTAACCCTAACCCTAACCCTAACTGGTTTCCAACGAAAAAACATAAACTCAAAGCACTACTTTGGAAACTAAATCACACGTGTGTCACTTGCACTATTAGGAATACAGGAAAACTGAAAAGTGATATATCGCACTGTACAGCACACGAACAAATTTCCAAGGAAAGAACAGAAAAGGAAAGCACTACTTTGTAAACTAATTCACATACGTGTCGCCTGTTCAATTATTATAACAGGAAATCTGAAAAGTGATATATCGCACTGTACAGCACAGGAACAACTTTCCAACGAAAGAAAAGAAAAGCAAAGCTCTACGTTTAAATAGAATCACATGTGTGTCGCTCGCTTAATTAGGAATACAGGAAAACTGAAAAGTGTTTTCTCGCACTGTACGGAACAGAAACAAGTTTCCATCGAAAGAACAGAAAAGAAAAGCACAACTGTGTAAACTAAATCACATACGTGTCGCCAGTTCAATTACTATAACAGGAAAACTGAAAAGTGATATAACGCACTGTACAGCACAGGAACAAGTTTCCAAAAAATGAACAGAAACGCAAAGCACAACTTTGTAAACTAATTCACATACGTGTCGCCTGTTCAATTATTATAACAGGAAAACTAAAAAGTGATATAACACTAACCCTAACCCTAACCGTAACCCTAACCCTAACCCTACCCTAACCCTAACCCTAACCCTAACCCTAACCCTAACCCTACCCTAAACCTAACCCTAAACTAACCCTAACCCTAGACCTAACCCTAACTCTAACTGGTTTCCAACGAAAAAACAATACACTCAAAGCACTACTTTGGAAACTAAATCACATGTGTGTCGCTCGCTCAATTAGGAATACAGGAAAACTGAAAAGTGATATATCGCACTGTACACCACAGGAACAACTTTCCAACGAAAGAAAAGAAAAGCAAAGCACTACTTTTAAACGGAATCACATGTGTGTCGCTCGCTTAATTAGGAAAACTGAAAAGTGTTTTCTCGCACTTTACTGCACAGAATCAAGTTTCCATCGAAAGAACAGAAAAGTAAAGCAAAACTCTGTAAACTAAAATACATGCGTGTCGCCCGTTCAATTACAATAACAGGAAAACTTAAAAGTGATATAACAAACTGTACAGCACAGGAACAAGTTTCCAACAAATGAACAGAAAAGCAAAGCACAACTTTGTAAACTAATTCACATATGTGTCGCCTGTTCAATTATTATAACAGGAAAACTAAAAAGTTATATAACCCTAACCCTACCCTAACCCTATCCCTAACCCTAACCCTAACCCTAACCCTACCCTAACCCTAACCCTAACCCTAGCCCTAACCCTAACTCTAACTGGTTTCCAACGAAAAAACAATATACTCAAAGCACTACTTTGGAAACTAAATCACATGTGTGTCTCTCGCTCAATTAGGAATACAGGAAAACTGAAAAGTGATATATCACACTGTACAGCACACGAACAAATTTCCAACGAAAGAAAAGAAATGGAAAGCACTACTTTGTAAACTAATTCACATACGTGTCGCCTGTTCAATTATTATAACAGGAAATCTGAGAAGTGATATATCGCACTGTACAGCACAGGAACAACTTTCCAACGAAAGAAAAGGAAAGCAAAGCACTACGTTTAAACGGAATCACATGTGTGTCGCTCGCTTAATTAGGAATACAGGAAAACTGAAAAGTGTTTTCTCGCACTGTACGGCACAGAAACAAGTTTCCATCGAAAGAACAGAAAAGCAAAGCACAACTGTGTAAACGAAATCACATATGTGTCGCCCGTTCAATTATTAAAACAGGAAAACTGAAAAGTGATATAACGCACTGTACAGCACAGGAACAAGTTTCCAAAAAATGAACAGAAACGTAAAGCACAACTTTGTAAACTAATTCACATACGTGTCTCCAGTTCAATTATTATAACAGGAAAACTAACAAGTGATATAACCCTAACCCTAACCCTAACCCCTAACCCTAACCCTAACCCTAACCCTAACCCTAACCCTACCCTAACCCTAACCCTAACCGTAACCCTACCCTAACCCTAACCCTAACCCTAACCCTAACCCTAACGCTAAACCTAACCCTAACCCTAACTGGTTTCCAACGAAAAAACATAATCTCAAAGCACTACTTTGGAAACTAAATCACACGTGTGTCACTTGCACAATTAGAAATACAGGAAAACTGAAAAGTGATATATCGCACTGTATAGCACAGGAACAAGTTTCCAACGAAAGAAAAGAAAGGCAAAGCACTACTTTTAAACGGAATCACATGTGTGTCGCTCGCTTAATTAGGAAAACTGAAAAGTGTTTTCTCGCACTTTACTGCACAGAATCAAGTTTCCATCGAAAGAACAGAAAAGTAAAGCACAACTCTGTAAACTAAAATACATGCGTGTCGCCCGTTCAATTACTATAACAGGAAAACTTAAAAGTGATATAACGCACTGTACAGCACAGGAACAAGTTTCCAACAAATGAACAGAAAAGCAAAGCACAACTTTGTAAACTAATTCACATATGTGTCGCCTGTTCAATTATTATAACAGGAAAACTAAAAAGTTATATAACCCTAACCCTACCCTAACTTTAACCCTAACCCTAACCCTAACCCTACCCTAACCCTAACCCTAACCCTAACCCTAGCCCTAACCCTAACTCTAACTGGTTTCCAACGAAAAAACAATACACTCAAAGCACTACTTTGGAAACTAAATCACATGTGTGTCTCTCGCTCAATTAGGAATACAGGAAAACTGAAAAGTGATATATCACACTGAACAGCACACGAACAAATTTCCAACGAAAGAACAGAAATGGAAAGCACTACTTTGTAAACTAATTCACATACCTGTCGCCTGTTCATTTATTATAACAGGAAATCTGAGAAGTGATATAACGCACTGTACAGCACAGGAACAAGTTTCCAACAAATGAACAGAAAAGCAAAGCACAACTTTGTAAACTAAATCACATATGTGTCGCCTGTTCAATTATTAAAACAGGAAAACTAAAAAGTGATATAACCCTAACCCTAACCCTAACCCTAACCCTAACCCCTAACCCTAACCCTAACCCTAACCCTAACCCTACCCTAACCCTAACCCTAACCCTAACCCTAACCCTAACCCTACCCTAACCCTAACCCAAACCCTAACCCTAACTCTAACTGTTTTCCAATGAAAAAACATACACTCAAAACACTACTTTGGAAACTAATCACATGTGTGTCGCTCGCTCAATTAGGAATACAGGAAAACTGAAAAGTGATATATCGCACTGTACAGCACACGAACAAATTTCCAACGAAAGAACAGAAAATGAAAGCACTACTTTGAAAACTAATTCACATACGTGTCGCCTGTTCAATTATTATAACAGGAAATCTGAAAAGTGATATATCGCACTGTACAGCACAGGAACAACTTTCCAACGAAAGAAAAGAAAAGCAAAGCACTACTTTTAAACGGAATCACATGTGTGTCGCTCGCTTAATTAGGAATACAGGAAAACTGAAAAGTGTTTTCTCGCACTTTACTGCACAGAATCAAGTTTCCATCGAAAGAACAGAAAAGTAAAGAACAACTCTGTAAACTAAAATACATGTGTGTCGCCCGTTCAATTACTATAAGAGGAAAACTTAAAAGTGATATAACAAACTGTACAGCACAGGAACAAGTTTCCAACAAATGAACAGAAAAGCAAAGCACAACTTTGTAAACTAATTCACATATGTGTCGCCTGTTCAATTATTATAACAGGAAAACTAAAAAGTGATACAACACTAACCCTAACCCTAACCCTAACCCTAACCCTAACCCTACCCTAACCCTAACCCTAACCCTAACCCTAACCCTACCCTAACCCTAACCCTAACCCTAACCCTAACCCTACCCCTACCCCTAACCCTAACCCTAACCCTACCCTAACCCTAACCCTAACCCTAACACTAACCCTAACCCTAAAATAAACCTAACCCTAACCCTAACTGGTTTGTAACGAAAAAAACATAAACTCAAAGCACTACTTTGGAAACTAAATCACACGTGTGTCACTTGCACAATTAGGAATACAGGAAAACTGAAAAGTGATATATCGCACTGTATAGCACAGGAACAAGTTTCCAACGAAAGAAAAGAAAGGCAAAGCACTACTTTTAAACGGAATCACATGTGCTTCGCTCGCACAATTAGGAATACAGGAAAACTAAAAAGTGTTATCTCGCACTGTACGGCACAGAAAAAGTTTCCATCGAAAGAACAGAAAAGCAAAGCACAACTGTGTAAACGAAATCACATATGTGTCGCCCGTTTTATTAAAAGAGGAAAACTGAAAAGTGATATAACGCACTGTACAGCACAGGAACAACTTTCCAACGAAAGAAAAGAAAAGCAAAGCACTACGTTTAAACGGAATCACATGTGTGTCGCTCGCTTAATTAGGAATACAGGAAAACTGAAAAGTGTTTTCTCGCACTGTACGGCACAGAAACAAGTTTCCATCGAAAGAACAGAAAAGCAAAGCACAACTGTGTAAATTAAATCACATACGTGTCGCCAGTTCAATTACTATAACAGGAAAACTTAAAAGTGATATAACGCACTGTACAGCACAGGAACAAGTTTCCAAAAAATGAACAGAAAAGCAAAGCACAACTTTGTAAACTAATTCACATACGTGTCGCCTGTTCAATTATTATAACAGGAAAACTTAACAAGTGATATAACCCTAACCCTAACCCTAACCCTAACCCTAACCCCTAACCCTAACCCTAACCCTAACCCTAACCCTAACCCCTAACCCTAACCCTAACCCTAACCCTAACCCTATCCCTACCCTAACCCTAACCCTACTCTAACCCTAACCCTAACCCTAACCCTAACCCTAACCCTAACCCTAACTGGTTTCCAACGAAAAAACATAAACTCAAAGCACTACTTTGGAAACTAAATCACACGTGTGTCACTTGCACTATTAGGAATACAGGAAAACTGAAAAGTGATATATCGCACTGTATAGCACAGGAACAAGTTTCCAACGAAAGAAAAGAAAGGCAAAGCACTACTTTTAAACGGAATCACATGTGCTTCGCTCGCACAATTAGGAATACAGGAAAACTAAAAAGTGTTATCTCGCACTGTACGGCACAGAAACAAGTTTCCATCGAAAGAACAGAAAAGCAAAGCACAACTGTGTAAACGAAATCACATATGTGTCGTCCTTTCAATTATTAAAACAGGAAAACTGAAAAGTGATATATCGCACTGTACAGCACAGGAACACCTTTCCAACAAAAGAAAAGAAAAGCAAAGCACTACTTTTAAACGGAATCAGATGGGCGTCGCTCGCTCAATTAGGAATACAGGAAACCTGAAAAGTGATATAACGCACTGTACAGCAGAGAAACAAGTTTCCAAAAGAAGAACAGAAACGCAAAGCACTATTTTGTAAACTAAATCACATGTGTGTCGCTCGCTCAATTAGGAATACAGGAAAACTGAAAAGTGTTTTCTCGCACTTTACTGCACAGAAACAAGTTTCCATCGAAAGAACAGTAAAGAAAAGCACAACTCTGTAAACTAAATCACATGCGTGTCGCCCGTTCAGTTACTATAACAGGAAAACTGAAAAGTGATATAACGCACTGTACAGCACAGGAACAAGTTTCCAACAAATGAAGAGAAAAGCAAAGCACAAGTTTGTAAACTAATTCACATATGTGTCGCCTGTTCAATTATTATAACAGGAAAACTAACAAGTGATATAACCCTAACCCTAACCCTAACCTTAAAACCCTAACCCTAATCCTAACCCTAACCCTAAACCTAACCCTAACCCCTAACCCTAAACCTAACCCTAACCCTACCCTAACCCTAACCCTAACCCTAACCCTAACCCTAACCCTACCCTAACCGTAACCCTAACCCTAACCCTAACCCTAACCCTAACTCTAACTGGTTTCCTACGAAGAAACATACACTCAAAGCACTACTTTGGAAACTAAATCACATGTGTGTCGCTCGCTCAATTAGGAATACAGGAAAACTGAAAAGTGATATATCGCACTGTATAGCACAGGAACAAGTTTCCAACGAAAGAAAAGAAAGGCAAAGCACTACTTTTAAACGGAATCACATGTGTGTCGCTCGCTTAATTAGGAAAACGGAAAAGTGTTTTCTCGCACTTTACTGCACAGAATCAAGTTTCCATCGAAAGAACAGAAAAGTAAAGCACAACTCTGTAAACTAAAATACATGCGTGTCGCCCGTTCAATTACTATAACAGGAAAACTTAAAAGTGATATAACGCACTGTACAGCACAGGAACAAGTTTCCAACAAATGAACAGAAAAGCAAAGCACAACTTTGTAAACTAATTCACATATGTGTCGCCTGTTCAATTATTATAACAGGAAAACTAAAAAGTTATATAACCCTAACCCTACCCTAACTTTAACCCTAACCCTAACCCTAACCCTACCCTAACCCTAACCCTAACCCTAACCCTAGTTCTAACCCTAACTCTAACTGGTTTCCAACGAAAAAACAATACACTCAAAGCACTACTTTGGAAACTAAATCACATGTGTGTCTCTCGCTCAATTAGGAATACAGGAAAACTGAAAAGTGATATATCACACTGTACAGCACACGAACAAATTTCCAACGAAAGAACAGAAATGGAAAGCACTACTTTGTAAACTAATTCACATACCTGTCGCCTGTTCATTTATTATAACAGGAAATCTGAGAAGTGATATAACGCACTGTACAGCACAGGAACAAGTTTCCAACAAATGAACAGAAAAGCAAAGCACAACTTTGTAAACTAATTCACATATGTGTCGCCTGTTCAATTATTATAACAGGAAAACTAAAAAGTGATATAACCCTAACCCTAACCCTAACCCTAACCCTAACCCCTAACCCTAACCCTAACCCTAACCCTAACCCTACCCTAACCCTAACCCTAACCCTAACCCTAACCCTAACCCTAACCCTACCCTAACCCTAACCCAAACCCTAACCCTAACTCTAACTGTTTTCCAATGAAAAAACATACACTCAAAACACTACTTTGGAAACTAATCACATGTGTGTCGCTCGCTCAATTAGGAATACAGGAAAACTGAAAAGTGATATATCGCACTGTACAGCACACGAACAAATTTCCAACGAAAGAACAGAAAATGAAAGCACTACTTTGAAAACTAATTCACATACGTGTCGCCTGTTCAATTATTATAACAGGAAATCTGAAAAGTGATATATCGCACTGTACAGCACAGGAACAACTTTCCAACGAAAGAAAAGAAAAGCAAAGCACTACTTTTAAACAAAATCACATGTGTGTCGCTCGCTTAATTAGGAATACAGGAAAACTGAAAAGTGTTTTCTCGCACTTTACTGTACAGAATCAAGTTTCCATCGAAAGAACAGAAAAGTAAAGAACAACTCTGTAAACTAAAATACATGCGTGTCGCCCGTTCAATTACTATAACAGGAAAACTTAAAAGTGATATAACAAACTGTACAGCACAGGAACAAGTTTCCAACAAATGAACAGAAAAGCAAAGCACAACTTTGTAAACTAATTCACATATGTGTCGCCTGTTCAATTATTATAACAGGAAAACTAAAAAGTGATATAACCCTAACCCTAACCCTAACCCTAACCCTAACCCCTAACCCTAACCCTAACCCTAACCCTAACCCTACCCTAACCCTAACCCTAACCCTAACCCTAACCCTAACCCTAACCCTACCCTAACCCTAACCCAAACCCTAACCCTAACTCTAACTGTTTTCCAATGAAAAAACATACACTCAAAACACTACTTTGGAAACTAATCACATGTGTGTCGCTCGCTCAATTAGGAATACAGGAAAACTGAAAAGTGATATATCGCACTGTACAGCACACGAACAAATTTCCAACGAAAGAACAGAAAATGAAAGCACTACTTTGAAAACTAATTCACATACGTGTCGCCTGTTCAATTATTATAACAGGAAATCTGAAAAGTGATATATCGCACTGTACAGCACAGGAACAACTTTCCAACGAAAGAAAAGAAAAGCAAAGCACTACTTTTAAACAAAATCACATGTGTGTCGCTCGCTTAATTAGGAATACAGGAAAACTGAAAAGTGTTTTCTCGCACTTTACTGCACAGAATCAAGTTTCCATCGAAAGAACAGAAAAGTAAAGAACAACTCTGTAAACTAAAATACATGCGTGTCGCCCGTTCAATTACTATAACAGGAAAACTTAAAAGTGATATAACAAACTGTACAGCACAGGAACAAGTTTCCAACAAATGAACAGAAAAGCAAAGCACAACTTTGTAAACTAATTCACATATGTGTCGCCTGTTCAATTATTATAACAGGAAAACTAAAAAGTGATATAACCCTAACCCTAACCCTAACCCTAACCCTAACCCCTAACCCTAACCCTAACCCTAACCCTAACCCTACCCTAACCCTAACCCTAACCCTAACCCTAACCCTAACCCTACCCTAACCCTAACCCAAACCCTAACCCTAACTCTAACTGATTTCCAATGAAAAAACATACACTCAAAACACTACTTTGGAAACTAATCACATGTGTGTCGCTCGCTCAATTAGGAATACAGGAAAACTGAAAAGTGATATATCGCACTGTACAGCACACGAACAAATTTCCAACGAAAGAACAGAAAATGAAAGCACTACTTTGAAAACTAATTCACATACGTGTCGCCTGTTCAATTATTATAACAGGAAATCTGAAAAGTGATATATCGCACTGTACAGCACAGGAACAACTTTCCAACGAAAGAAAAGAAAAGCAAAGCACTACTTTTAAACAAAATCACATGTGTGTCGCTCGCTTAATTAGGAATACAGGAAAACTGAAAAGTGTTTTCTCGCACTTTACTGCACAGAATCAAGTTTCCATCGAAAGAACAGAAAAGTAAAGAACAACTCTGTAAACTAAAATACATGCGTGTCGCCCGTTCAATTACTATAACAGAAAAACTTAAAAGTGATATAACAAACTGTACAGCACAGGAACAAGTTTCCAACAAATGAACAGAAAAGCAAAGCACAACTTTGTAAACTAATTCACATATGTGTCGCCTGTTCAATTATTATAACAGGAAAACTAAAAAGTGATACAACCCTAACCCTAACCCTAACCCTAACCCTAACCCTAACCCTACCCTAACCCTAACCCTAACCCTAACCCTAACCCTAACCCTACCCTAACCCTAACCCTAACCCTAACCCTAACCCTAACCCTAACCCTACCCCTACCCCTAACCCTAACCCTAACCCTACCCTAACCCTAACCCTAACCCTAACATTAACCCTAACCCTAAAATAAACCTAACCCTAACCCTAACTGGTTTCTAACGAAAAAAACATAAACTCAAAGCACTACTTTGGAAACTAAATCACATGTGTGTCACTTGCACTATTAGGAATACAGGAAAACTGAAATGTGATATATCGCACTGTATAGCACAGGAACAAGTTTCCAACGAAAGAAAAGAAAGGCAAAGCACTACTTTTAAACGGAATCACATGTGCTTCGCTCGCACAATTAGGAATACAGGAAAACTAAAAAGTGTTATCTCGCACTGTACGGCACAGAAACAAGTTTCCATCGAAAGAACAGAAAAGCAAAGCACAACTGTGTAAACGAAATCACATATGTGTCGCCCGTTTTATTAAAAGAGGAAAACTGAAAAGTGATATAACGCACTGTACAGCACAGGAACAACTTTCCAACGAAAGAAAAGAAAAGCAAAGCACTACGTTTAAACGGAATCACATGTGTGTCGCTCGCTTAATTAGGAATACAGGAAAACTGAAAAGTGTTTTCTCGCACTGTACGGCACAGAAACAAGTTTCCATCGAAAGAACAGAAAAGCAAAGCACAACTGTGTAAATTAAATCACATACGTGTCGCCAGTTCAATTACTATAACAGGAAAACTTAAAAGTGATATAACGCACTGTACAGCACAGGAACAAGTTTCCAAAAAATGAACAGAAAAGCAAAGCACAACTTTGTAAACTAATTCACATACGTGTCGCCTGTTCAATTATTATAACAGGAAAACTTAACAAGTGATATAACCCTAACCCTAACCCTAACCCTAACCCTAACCCTAACCCCTAACCCTAACCCTAACCCTAACCCTAACCCCTAACCCTAACCCGAACCCTAACCCTAACCCTACCCTAACCCTAACCCTACCCTAACCCTAACCCTAACCCTAACCCCTAACCCTAACCCTAACCCTAACCCTAACCCTAACCCTACCCTAACCCTAACCCTACCCTAACCCTAACCCTAACCCTAACCCTAACCCTAACTGGTTTCCAACGAAAAAACATAAACTCAAAGCACTACTTTGGAAACTAAATCACACGTGTGTCACTTGCACTATTAGGAATACAGGAAAACTGAAAAGTGATATATCGCACTGTATAGCACAGGAACAAGTTTCCAACGAAAGAAAAGAAAGGCAAAGCACTACTTTTAAACGGAATCACATGTGCTTCGCTCGCACAATTAGGAATACAGGAAAACTAAAAAGTGTTATCTCGCACTGTACGGCACAGAAACAAGTTTCCATCGAAAGAACAGAAAAGCAAAGCACAACTGTGTAAACGAAATCACATATGTGTCGCCCTTTCAATTATTAAAACAGGAAAACTGAAAAGTGATATATCGCACTGTACAGCACAGGAACACCTTTCCAACAAAAGAAAAGAAAAGCAAAGCACTACTTTTAAACGGAATCAGATGGGCGTCGCTCGCTCAATTAGGAATACAGGAAACCTGAAAAGTGATATAACGCACTGTACAGCAGAGAAACAAGTTTCCAAAAGAAGAACAGAAACGCAAAGCACTATTTTGTAAACTAAATCACATGTGTGTCGCTCGCTCAATTAGGAATACAGGAAAACTGAAAAGTGTTTTCTCGCACTTTACTGCACAGAAACAAGTTTCCATCGAAAGAACAGAAAAGAAAAGCACAACTCTGTAAACTAAATCACATGCGTGTCGCCCGTTCAGTTACTATAACAGGAAAACTGAAAAGTGATATAACGCACTGTACAGCACAGGAACAAGTTTCCAACAAATGAAGAGAAAAGCAAAGCACAAGTTTGTAAACTAATTCACATATGTGTCGCCTGTTCAATTATTATAACAGGAAAACTAACAAGTGATATAACCCTAACCCTAACCCTACCCTTAAAACCCTAACCCTAATCCTAACCCTAACCCTAACCCTAACCCTAACCCCTAACCCTAAACCTAACCCTTACCCTACCCTAACCCTAACCCTAACCCTAACCCTAACCCTAACCCTACCCTAACCGTAACCCTAGCCCTAACCCTAACCCTAACCCTAACTCTAACTGGTTTCCTACGAAAAAACATACACTCAAAGCACTACTTTGGAAACTAAATCACACGTGTGTCGCTCGCTCAATTAGGAATACAGGAAAACTGAAAAGTGATATATCGCACTGTACAGCACACGAACAAATTTCCAAGGAAAGAACAAAAAAGGAAAGCACTACTTTGTAAACTAATTCACATACGTGTCGCCTGTTCAATTATTATAACAGGAAATCTGAAAAGTGATATATCGCACTGTACAGCACAGGAACAACTTTCCAACGAAAGAAAAGAAAAGCAAAGCTCTACGTTTAAATAGAATCACATGTGTGTAGCTCGCTTAATTAGGAATACAGGAAAACTGAAAAGTGTTTTCTCGCACTGTACGGAACAGAAACAAGTTTCCATCGAAAGAACAGAAAAGCAAAGCACAACTGTGTAAACTAAATCACATACGTGTCGCCAGTTCAATTACTATAACAGGAAAACTGAAAAGTGATATAACGCACTGTACAGCACAGGAACAAGTTTCCAAAAAATGAACAGAAAAGCAAAGCACAACTTTGTAAACTAATTCACATACGTGTCGCCTGTTCAATTATTATAACAGGAAAACTTAAAAAGTGATATAACCCTAACCCTAACCCTATCCCTAACCCTAACCCCTAACCCTAACCCTAACCCCTAACCATAACCCTAACCCCTAACCCTAACCCTAACCCTAACCCTAACCCTACCCTAACACTAACCCTAACCCTAACCCTAACCCTACCCTAACCCTAACCCTAACCCTAACCCTAACCCTAACCCTACCCTAACCCTAACCCTAACCCTAACCCTAACCCTAACCCTAACCCTACCGTAACCCTAACCCTAACCCTAACCCTAAACCTAACCCTACCTGGTTTCCAAAGAAAAAAAATAAACTCAAAGCACTACTTTGGAAACTAAATCACACGTGTGTCACTTGCACTATTAGGAATACAGGAAAATTGAAAAGTGATATATCTCACTGTATAGCACAGGAACAAGTTTCCAACGAAAGAAAAGAAAGGCAAAGCACTACTTTTAAACGGAATCACATGTGCTTCGCTCGCACAATTAGGAATACAGGAAAAGTAAAAAGTGTTATCTCGCACTGTACGGCACAGAAACAAGTTTCCATCGAAAGAACAGAAAAGCAAAGCACAACTGTGTAAACGAAATCACATATGTGTCGCCCGTTCAATTATTAAAACAGGAAAACTGAAAAGTGATATATCGCACAGTACAGCACAGGAACACCTTTCCAACAAAAGAAAAGAAAAGAAAAGCACTACTTTTAAACGGAATCAGATGGGCGTCGCTCGCTCAATTAGGAATACAGGAAAACTGAAAAGTGTTATCTCGCACTGTACGGCACAGAAACAAGTTTCCATCGAAAGAACAGAAAAGCAAAGGATAACTGTGAAAACTAAATCACATAAGTGTCGCCTTTTCAATTATTATAACAGGAAAACTGAAAAGTGATATAACGCACTGTACAGCAGAGAAACAAGTTTCCAAAAGAAGAACAGAACCGCAAAACACTATTTTGTAAACTAAATGACATGTGTGTCGCTCGCTCAATTAGGAATACAGGAAAACTGAAAAGTGATATATCGCACTGTACACCACAGGAACAACTTTCCAACCAAAGAAAAGAAAAGCAAAGCACTACTTTTAAACGGAATCACATGTGTGTCGCTCGCTTAATTAGGAATACAGGAAAACTGAAAAGTGTTTTCTCGCACTTTACTGCACAGAATCAAGTTTCCATCGAAAGAACAGAAAAGCACAACTCTGTAAACTAAATCACATGCGTGTCGCCCGTTCAATTACTATAACAGGAAAACTTAAAAGTGATATAACGCACTGTACAGCACAGGAACAAGTTTCCAAAAAATGAACAGAAAGGCAAAGCACAACTTTGTAAACTAATTCACATACGTGTCGCCTGTTCAATTATTATAACAGGAAAACTAAAAAGTGATATAACCCTAACCCTAACCCTAACCATAACCCTAACCATAACCCTAACCCCTAACACTAACCCTAACCCTAACCCTAACCCTACCCTAACCATAACCATAACCCTAACCATAACCCTACCCTAACCCTAACACTAACCCTAACCCTAACCCTTAACCTAACCCTAACCCTACCCCTAAACCTAACCCTAACCCTAACTGGTTTCTAACAAAAAAACATAAACTCAAAGCACTACTTTGGAAACTAAGTCACATGTGTGTCACTTGCACTATTAGGAATACAGGAAAACTGAAAAGTCATATATCGCACTGTATAGCACAGGAACAAGTTTCCAACGAAAGAAAAGAAAGGCAAAGCACTACTTTTAAACGGAATCACATGTGCTTCGCTCGCACAAGAAGAAATACAGGAAAACTAAAAAGTGTTATCTCGCACTGTACGGCACAGAAACAAGTTTCCATCGAAAGAACAGAAAAGCAAAGGATAACTGTGAAAACTAAATCACATAAGTGTCGCCTTTTCAATTACTATAACAGGAAAACTTAAAAGTGATATAACGCACTGTACAGCACAGGAACAAGTTTCCAAAAAATGAACAGAAACGCAAAGCACAACTTTGTAAACTAATTCCATACGTGTCGCCTGTTCAATTATTATAAAGGAAAACTTAACAAGTGATATAACCCTAACCCTAATCCTAACCCTAACCCCTAACCCTAACCCTAACCCTAACCCTAACCCCTAACCCTAATCCTAACCCTAACCCTAACCCTACCCTAACCCTAACCCTAACCTTAACCCTAACCCTACTCTAACCCTAACCCTAACCCTAACCCTAACCCTAACCCTAACCCTAACTCTAACTGGTTTCCAACGAAAAAACATACACTCAAAGCACTACTTTGGAAACTAAATCACATGTGTGTCGCTCGCTCAATTAGGAATACAGGAAAACTGAAAAGTGATATATCGCACTGTACAGCACACGAACAAATTTCCAACGAAAGAACAGAAAAGCAAAGCACAACTGTGTAAACTAAATCACATACGTGTCGCCCGTTCAATTACTATAACAGGAAAACTTAAAAGTGATATAATGCACTGTACAGCACAGGAACAAGTTTCCAAAAAATGAACAGAAACGCAAAGCACAACTTTGTAAACTAATTCACATACGTGTCGCCTGTTCAATTATTATAACAGGAAAACTTAACAAGTGATATAACCCTAACACTAACCCTAACCCTAACCCTAACCCCTAACCCTAACCCTAACCCTAACCCTAACCCTAACCCTAACACTAACCCTACCCTAACCCTAACCCTAACCCTAACCCTACCCTACCCTAACCCTAACCGTAACCCTACCCTAACCCTAACACTAACCCTAACCGTAACCCTAACCCTTACCCTAACCCTAACACTAACCCTAACCCTAAAATAAACCTAACCCTAACCCTAACTGGTTTTTAACGAAAAAACATAAACTCAAAGCACTACTTTGGAAACTAAATCACATATGTGTCACTTGCACTATTAGGATTACAGGAAAACTGAAAAGTGATATATCGCACTGTATAGCACAGGAACAAGTTTCCAACGAAAGAAAAGAAAGGCAAAGCACTACTTTTAAACGGAATCACATGTGCTTCGCTCGCACAATTAGGAATGCAGGAAAACTAAAAAGTGTTATCTCGCACTGTACGGCACAGAAACAAGTTTCCATCGAAAGAACAGAAAAGCAAAGCACAACTGTGTAAACGAAATCACATATGTGTCGCCCGTTTTATTAAAAGAGGAAAACTGAAAAGTGATATAACGCACTGTACAGCACAGGAACAACTTTCCAACGAAAGAAAAGAAAAGCAAAGCACTACGTTTAAACGGAATCACATGTGTGTCGCTCGCTTAATTAGGAATACAGGAAAACTGAAAAATGTTTTCTCGCACTGTACGGCACAGAAACAAGTTTCATCGAAACCCTAACACTAACCCTAACCCGAACCCCTAACCCTAACCCTAATCCTAACCCTAACCCTACCCTAACCCTAACCCTAACCCTAACCCTAACCCTACCCTAACACTAACACTAACCCTAACCCTAACCCTATCCCTAACTCTAACTGGTTTCCAATGAAAAAACATACACTCAAAGCACTACTTTGGAAACGAAATCACATGTGTGTCGCTCGCTCAATTAGGAATACTGGAAAACTGAAAAGTGATATATAGCACTGTACAGCACACGAACAAATTTCCAACAAAAGAACAGAAAAGGAAAGCACTACTTTGTAAACTAATTCACATACGTGTCGCCTGTTCAATTATTATAACAGGAAATCTGAAAAGTGATATATCGCACTGTACAGCACAGGAACAACTTTCCAACGAAAGAAAAGAAAAGCAAAGCTCTACGTTTAAATAGAATCACATGTGTGTCGCTCGCTTAATTAGGAATACAGGAAAACTGAAAAATGTTTTCTCGCACTGTACGGCACAGAAACAAGTTTCATCGAAAGAACAGAAAAGCAAAGCACAACTGTGTAAACGAAATCACATATGTGTCCCCGTTCATTTATTAAAACAGGAAAACTGAAAAGTGATATAACGCACTGTACAACACAGGAACAAGTTTCCAAAAAATGAACAGAAAGGCAAAGCACAACTTTGTAAACTAATTCACATACGTGTCTCCAGTTCAATTATTATAACAGGAAAACTAACAAGTGATATAATCCTAACCCTAACCCTAACCCTAATCCTAACCCCTAACCCTAACCTTAACCCTAACCCTACCCTAACCCTAACCCTAACCCTAACCCTAACCCTAACCCTACCCTAACCCTAACACTAACCCTAACCCTAAACCTAAACCTAACCATAACCCTAAAAAACATAAACTCAAAGCACTACTTTGGAAACTAAATCACATGTGTGTCGCTCACTCAATTAGGAATACAGGAAAACTGAAAAGTGATATATCGCACTGTATAGCACAGGAACAAGTTTCCAACGAAAGAAAAGAAAGGCAAAGTACTACTTTTAAACGGAATCACATGTGCTTCGCTCGCACAATTAGGAATACAGGAAAACTAAAAAGTGTTATCTCGCACTGTACGGCACAGAAACAAGTTTCCATCGAAAGAACAGAAAAGCAAAGCACAACTGTGTAAAGGAAATCACATATGTGTCGCCCGTTCAATTATTAAAACAGGAAAACTGAAAAGTGATATATCGCACTGTACAGCACAGGAACAACTTTCCAACAAAAGAAAAGAAAAGCAAAGCACTACTTTTAAACGGAATCAGATGGGCGTCGCTCGCTCAATTAGGAATACAGGAAAACTGAAAAGTGTTATCTCACACTTTACTGCACAGAAACAAGTTTCCATCGAAAGAACAGAAAAGCAAAGGATAACTGTGAAAACTAAATCACATAAGTGTCGCCTTTTCAATTACTATAACAGGAAAACTGAAAAGTGATATAACGCACTGTACAGCAGAGAAACAAGTTTCCAAAAGAAGAATAGAAACGCAAAGCACTATTTCGTAAACTAAATCACATGTGTGTCGCTCGCTCAATTAGGAATACAGGAAAACTGAAAAGTGTTTTCTCGCACTTTACTGCACAGAAACAAGTTTCCATCGAAAGAACAGAAACGAAAAGCACAACTGTGTAAACTAAATCACATGCGTGTCGCCCGTTCAGTTACTATAACAGGAAAACTTAAAAGTGATATAACGCACTGTACAGCACAGGAACAAGTTTCCAAAAAATGAACAGAAACGCAAAGCACAACTTTGTAAACTAATTCACATACGTGTCGCCTGTTCAATTATTATAACAGGAAAACATAACAAGTGATATAACCCTTACCCTAACCCTCACCCCTAACCCTAACCCTGACCCTAACCCTAACCCTAACCCTACCCTAACCCTAACCATAACCCTAACCCTAACCCTACCCCAACCCTAACCATAACGCTAACCCTAACCCTAACCATAACTGGTTTCCAACGAAAAAACATAAACTCAAAGCACTACTTTGGAAACGAAATCACATGTGTGTCACTTGCACTATTAGGAATACAGGAAAACTGAAAAGTGATATATCGAACTGTACAGCACAGGAACAATTTTCCAACAAAAGAAAAGCAAAGCACTACTTTTAAACGGAATCAGATGGGCGTCGCTCGCTCAATTAGGAATACAGGAAAACTGAAAAGTGTTATCTTACACTTTACTGCACAGAAACAAGCTTCCAACGAAAGAACAGAAAAGCAAAGGATAACTGTGAAAACTAAATCACATATGTGTCGCCCGTTCAATTATTAAAACAGGAAAACTGAAAAGTGACATAAAGCACTGTACAGCACAGGAACAACTTTCCAACGAAAGAAAAGCAAAGCAAAGCACTACGTTTAAACGGAATCACATGTGTGTCGCTCGCTTAATTAGGAATACAGGAAAACTGAAAAGTGTTTTCTCGCACTGTACGGCACAGAAACAAGTTTCCATCGAAAGAACAGAAAAGCAAAGCACAACTGTGTAAACTAAATCACATACATGTCGCCCGTTCAATTACTATAACAGGAAAACTTAAAAGTGATATAACGCACTGTACAGCACAGGAACAAGTTTCCAAAAAATGAACAGAAACGGAAAGCACAACTTTGTAAACTAATTCACATACGTATCGCCTGTTCAATTATTATAACAGGAAAACTTAACAAGTGATATAACCCTAACCCTAACCCTAACCCCTAACCCCTAACCCTAACCCTAACCCTAACCCCTAACCCTAACCCTAACCCTAACCCTACCCTAACCCTAACCCTAACCCTAACCCTAACCCTAACCCTACCCTAACCCTAACCCTAACCCTAACCCTAAACCTAACCCTAACCCTAACTGGTTTCCAACGAAAAAACATAATCTCAAAGCACTACTTTGGAAACTAAATCACATGTGTGTCACTTGCACTATTAGGAATACAGGAAAACTGAAAAGTGATATATCGCACTGTATAGCACAGGAACAAGTTTCCAATGAAAGAAAAGAACTGCAAAGCACTACTTTTAAACGGAATCACATGTGCTTCACTCGCACAATTAGGAATACAGGAAAACTAAAAAGTGTTATCTCGCACTGTACGGCACTGAAACAAGTTTCCATCGAAAGAACAGAAAAGCAAAGCACAACTGTGTAAACTAAATCACATACGTGTCACCCGTTCAATTACTATAACAGGAAAACTTAAAAGTGATATAACGCACTGTACAGCAGAGAAACAAGTTTCCAAAAGAAGAACAGAAACGCAAAGCACTATTTTGTAAACTAAATCACATGTGTGTCGCTCGCTCAATTAGGAATACAGGAAAACTGAAAAGTGTTTTCTCGCACTTTACTGCACAGAAACAAGTTTCCATCGAAAGAAAAGAAAAGCAAAGCACTACTTTTAAACGGAATCACATGTGCGTCGCTAGCTTAATTAGTAATACAGGAAAACTGAAAAGTGTTTTCTCGCACTTTACTGCACAGAAACAAGTTTCCATCGAAAGAACAGAAAAGCAAAGCACAACTGTGTAAACGAAATCACATATGTGTTGCCCGTTCAATTATTAAAACAGGAAAACTGAAAAGTGATATAACGCACTGTACAGCACAGGAACAAGTTTCCAAAAAATGAACAGAAACGCAAAGCACAACTTTGTAAACTAATTCACATACGTATCGCCTGTTCAATTATTATAACAGGAAAACTAACAAGTGATATAACCCTAACCCTAACCCTAACCCTAACCCTAACCCTAACCCCTAAATCTAACCCTAAACGTAACACTAACCCCAACCCTATCTTTACCCTAACCCTAACCCTATCCCTAACCCTAACCCTAACCCTACCCTAACCCTAACCCTAACCCTACCCTAACCCTAACCCTAACCCTAACCCTAACCCTAAACCTACCCTAACCCTAACCCTAACCCTAACCCTAACCCTACCCTAAACCTAACCCTAACCCTAACCATAAACCTAACCCTAACCCTAACCCTAACTGGTTTCCAACGAAAAAACATAATCTCAAAGCACTACTTTGGAAACTAAATCACACGTGTGTCACTTGCACTCTTAGGAATACAGGAAAACTGAAAAGTCATATATATCGCACTGTATAGCACAGGAACAAGTTTCCAACGAAAGAAAAGAAAGGCAAACACTACTTTTAAACGGAATCACATGTGCTTCGCTCGCACAATTAGGAAAACAGGAAAACTAAAAAGTGTTTTCTCGCACTGTACGGCACAGAAACAAGTTTCCATCGAAAGAACAGAAAAGCAAAGCACAACTGTGTAAACGAAATCACATATGTGTCGCCCTTTCAATTATTAAAACAGGAAAACTGAAAAGTGATATAACGCACTGTACAGCACAGGAACAAGTTTCCAAAAAATGAACAGAAACGCAAAGCACAACTTTGTAAACTAATTCACATACGTGTCTCCAGTTCAATTAGTATAACAGGAAAACTAACAAGTGATATAACCCTAACCCTAACCCTAACCCTAACCCTAACCCTAAACCCTAACCCTAACCCTAACCCTAACCCTAACCCAAACCCTACCCTAACCCTAACCCTAACCCTAACCCTAACCCTAACCCTACCCTAACCCTAACACTAACCCTAACCCTAACCCTAAAACTAACCCTAATCCTAACTGGTTTCTAACGAAAAAACATAAACTCAAAGCACTACTTTGGAAACTAAATCACATGTGTGTCACTTGCACTATTAGGAATACAGGAAAACTGAAAAGAAATATATCGCACTGTATAGCACAGAAACAAGTTTCCAACGAAAGAAAAGAAAGGCAAAGCACTACTTTTAAACGGAATCACATGTGCTTCGCTCGCACAATTAGGAATACGGGAAAACTGAAAAGTGTTATCTCACACTTTACTGCACAGAAACAAGTTTCCATCGAAAGAACAGAAAAGCAAAGGATAACTGTGAAAACTAAATCACATAAGTGTCGCCTTTTCAATTACTATAACAGGAAAACTGAAAAGTGATATAACGCACTGTACAGCAGAGAAACAACTTTCCAAAAGAAGAACAGAAACGCAAAGCACTATTTCGTAAACTAAATCACATGTGTGTCGCTCGCTCAATTAGGAATACAGGAAAACTGAAAAGTGTTTTCTCGCACTTTACTGCACAGAAACAAGTTTCCATCGAAAGAACAGAAAAGAAAAGCACAACTCTGTAAACTAAATCACATGCGTGTCGCCTGTTCAATTATTATAACAGGAAAACTAAAAAGTGATATAACCCTAACCCTAACCCTAACCTTAAAACCCTAACCCTAATCCGAACCTTAACCCTAACCCTAACCCTAACCCCTAACCCTAACCCTAACCCTAACCCTAACCCGACCCTAACCCTAACCCTAACACTAACCCTAAACCTACCCTAACACTAACCCTAACCCTAACCCTAACCCTAACCCTAACCATAACTCTAACTGGTTTCCAACGAAAAAACATACACTCAAAGCACTACTTTGGAAACTAAATCACATGTGTGTCACTTGCACTATTAGGAATACAGGAAAACTGAAAAGTGATATATCGCACTGTACAGCACAGGAACAACTTTCCAACGAAAGAAAAGGAAAGCAAAGCACTACGTTTAAACGGAATCACATGTGTGTCACTCGCTTAATTAGGAATACAGGAAAACTAAAAAGTGTTTTCTCGCACTGTATTCACAGAAACAAGTTTCCATCGAAAGAACAGAAAAGCAAAGCACAACTGTGTAAACGAAATCACATATGTGTCGCCCGTTCAATTATTAAAACAGGAAAACTGAAAAGTGATATAACGCACTGTACAGCACAGGAACAAGTTTCCAAAAAATGAACAGAAACGCAAAGCACAACTTTGTAAACTAATTCACATACGTGTCGCCTGTCCAATTATTATAACAGTAAAACTAACAAGTGATATAACCCTAAGCCTAACCCTAACCCTAAATCTAACCCCTAAATCTAACCCTAAACGTAACACTAACCCTAACCCTAACCCTACCCTAACCCTAACCCTATCCCTAACCCTAACCCTAACCCTACCCTAACCCTAACCCTAACCCTACCCTAACCCTAACCCTAACCCTAACCCTAACCCTAAACCTACCCTAACCCTAACCCTAACCCTAACCCTAACCCTACCCTAAACCTAACCCTAACCCTAACCATAAACCTAACCCTAACCCTAACCCTAACTGGTTTCCAACGAAAAAACATAATCTCAAAGCACTACTTTGGAAACTAAATCACACGTGTGTCACTTGCACTATTAGGAATACAGGAAAACTGAAAAGTGATATATCGCACTGTATAGCACAGGAACAAGTTTCCAACGAAAGAAAAGAAAGGCAAACACTACTTTTAAACGGAATCACATGTGCTTCGCTCGCACAATTAGGAAAACAGGAAAACTAAAAAGTGTTTTCTCGCACTGTACGGCACAGAAACAAGTTTCCATCGAAAGAACAGAAAAGCAAAGCACAACTGTGTAAACGAAATCACATATGTGTCGCCCTTTCAATTATTAAAACAGGAAAACTGAAAAGTGATATAACGCACTGTACAGCACAGGAACAAGTTTCCAAAAAATGAACAGAAACGCAAAGCACAACTTTGTAAACTAATTCACATACGTGTCTCCAGTTCAATTAGTATAACAGGAAAACTAACAAGTGATATAACCCTAACCCTAACCCTAACCCTAACCCTAACCCTAACCCTAACCCCTAACCCTAACCCTAACCCTAACCCTACCCTAACCCTAACCCTAACCCTAACCCTAACCCTAACCCTACCCTAACCCTAACACAAACCCTAACCCTAACCCTAAAACTAACCCTAACCCTAACTGGTTTCTAACGAAAAAACATAAACTCAAAGCACTACTTTGGAAACTAAATCACATGTGTGTCACTTGCACTATTAGGAATACAGGAAAACTGAAAAGAAATATATCGCACTGTATAGCACATAAACAAGTTTCCAACGAAAGAAAAGAAAGGCAAAGGACTACTTTTAAACGGAATCACATGTGCTTCGCTCGCACAATTAGGAATACAGGAAAACTAAAAAGTGTTATCTCGCACTGTACGGCACAGAAACAAGTTTCCATCGAAAGAAGAGAAAAGCAAAGCACAACTGTGTAAACGATATCACATATGTGTCGCCCGTTCAATTATTAAAACAGGAAAACTGAAAAGTGATATAACGCACTGTACAACACAGTAACAACTTTCCAACGAAAGAAAAACAAAGCAAAGCACTACGTTTAAACGGAATCACATGTGTGTCGCTCGCTTAATTAGGAATACAGGAAAACTGAAAAGTGTTTTCTCGCACTGTACGGCACAGAAACAAGTTTCCATCGAAAGAACAGAAAAGCAAAGCACAACTGTGTAAACGAAATCACATATGTGTCGCCCGTTCAATTATTAAAACAGGAAAACTGAAAAGTGATATAACGCACTGTACAGCACAGGAACAAGTTTCCAAAAAATGAACAGAAACGCAAAGCACAACTTTGTAAACTAATTCACATACGTGTCGCCTGTCCAATTATTATAACAGTAAAACTAACAAGTGATATAACCCTAAGCCTAACCCTAACCCTAAATCTAACCCCTAAATCTAACCCTAAACGTAACACTAACCCTAACCCTAACCCTACCCTAACCCTAACCCTATCCCTAACCCTAACCCTAACCCTACCCTAACCCTAACCCTAACCCTACCCTAACCCTAACCCTAACCCTAACCCTAACCCTAAACCTACCCTAACCCTAACCCTAACCCTAACCCTAACCCTACCCTAAACCTAACCCTAACCCTAACCATAAACCTAACCCTAACCCTAACCCTAACTGGTTTCCAACGAAAAAACATAATCTCAAAGCACTACTTTGGAAACTAAATCACACGTGTGTCACTTGCACTATTAGGAATACAGGAAAACTGAAAAGTGATATATCGCACTGTATAGCACAGGAACAAGTTTCCAACGAAAGAAAAGAAAGGCAAACACTACTTTTAAACGGAATCACATGTGCTTCGCTCGCACAATTAGGAAAACAGGAAAACTAAAAAGTGTTTTCTCGCACTGTACGGCACAGAAACAAGTTTCCATCGAAAGAACAGAAAAGCAAAGCACAACTGTGTAAACGAAATCACATATGTGTCGCCCTTTCAATTATTAAAACAGGAAAACTGAAAAGTGATATAACACACTGTACAGCACAGGAACAAGTTTCCAAAAAATGAACAGAAACGCAAAGCACAACTTTGTAAACTAATTCACATACGTGTCTCCAGTTCAATTAGTATAACAGGAAAACTAACAAGTGATATAACCCTAACCCTAACCCTAACCCTAACCCTAACCCTAACCCTAACCCCTAACCCTAACCCTAACCCTAACCCTACCCTAACCCTAACCCTAACCCTAACTCTAACCCTAACCCTACCCTAACCCTAACACAAACCCTAACCCTAACCCTAAAACTAACCCTAACCCTAACTGGTTTCTAACGAAAAAACATAAACTCAAAGCACTACTTTGGAAACTAAATCACATGTGTGTCACTTGCACTATTAGGAATACAGGAAAACTGAAAAGAAATATATCGCACTGTATAGCACAGAAACAAGTTTACAACGAAAGAAAAGAAAGGCAAAGCACTACTTTTAAACGGAATCACATGTGCTTCGCTCGCACAATTAGGAATTCGGGAAAACTGAAAAGTGTTATCTCACACTTTACTGCACAGAAACAAGTTTCCATCGAAAGAACAGAAAAGCAAAGGATAACTGTGAAAACTAAATCACATAAGTGTCGCCTTTTCAATTACTATAACAAGAAAACTGAAAAGTGATATAACGCACTGTACAGCAGAGAAACAAGTTTCCAAAAGAAGAACAGAAACGCAAAGCACTATTTCGTAAACTAAATCACATGTGTGTCGCTCGCTCAATTAGGAATACAGGAAAACTGAAAAGAAATATATCGCACTGTATAGCACATAAACAAGTTTCCAACGAAAGAAAAGAAAGGCAAAGGACTACTTTTAAACGGAATCACATGTGCTTCGCTCGCACAATTAGGAATACAGGAAAACTAAAAAGTGTTATCTCGCACTGTACGGCACAGAAACAAGTTTCCATCGAAAGAACAGAAAAGCAAAGCACAACTGTGTAAACGATATCACATATGTGTCGCCCGTTCAATTATTAAAACAGGAAAACTGAAAAGTGATATAACGCACTGTACAACACAGGAACAACTTTCCAACGAAAGAAAAACAAAGCAAAGCACTACGTTTAAACGGAATCACATGTGTGTCGCTCGCTTAATTAGGAATACAGGAAAACTGAAAAGTGTTTTCTCGCACTGTACGGCACAGAAACAAGTTTCCATCGAAAGAACAGAAAAGCAAAGCACAAATGTGTAAACTAAATCACATACGTGTCGCCCGTTCAATTACTATAACAGGAAAACTTAAAAGTGATATAATGCACTGTACAGCACAGGAACAAGTTTCCAAAAAATGAACAGAAACGCAAAGCACAACTTTGTAAACTAATTCACATACGTGTCGCCTGTTCAATTATTATAACAGGAAAACTTAACAAGTGATATAACCCTAACACTAACCCTAACCCTAACCCCTAACCCTAACCCTAACCCTAACCCTAACCCTACCCTAACCCTAACCCTAAACCTAACCCTAACCCTAACTGGTTTCCAAGGAAAAAACATAATCTCAAAGCACTACTTTGGAAACTAAATCACATGTGTGTCACTTGCACTATTAGGAATACAGGAAAACTGAAAAGTGATATATCGCACTGTATAGCACAGGAACAAGTTTCCAACGAAAGAAAAGAACGGCAAAGCACTACTTTGAAACGGAATCACATGTGCTTCGCTCGCACAATTAGGAATACAGGAAAACTAAAAAGTGTTATCTTGCACTGTACGGCACAGAAACAAGTTTCCATCGAAAGAACAGAAAAGCAAAGCACAACTGTGTAAACTAAATCACATACGTGTCGCCCGTTCAATTACTATAACAGGAAAACTTAAAAGTGATATAACGCACTGTACAGCAGAGAAACAAGTTTCCAAAAGAAGAACAGAAACGCAAAGCACTATTTTGTAAACTAAATCACATGTGTGTCGCTCGCTCAATTAGGAATACAGGAAAACTGAAAAGTGTTTTCTCGCACTTTACTGCACAGAAACAAGTTTCCATCGAAAGAAAAGAAAAGCAAAGCACTACTTTTAAACGGAATCACATGTGCGTCGCTAGCTTAATTAGTAATACAGGAAAACTGAAAAGTGTTTTCTCGCACTTTACTGCATAGAAACAAGTTTCCATCGAAAGAACAGAAAAGAAAAGCACAACTCTGTAAACTAAATTACATGCGTGTCGCCCGTTCAATTACTATAACAGGAAAACTTAAAAGTGATATAACGCACGGTACAGGACAGGAACAAGTTTCCAACAAATGAACAGAAAAGCAAAGCACAACTTTGTAAACTAATTCACATATGTGTCGCCTGTTCAATTATTATAACAGAAAAACTAAAAAGTGATATAAACCTAACCCTAACCCTAACTTAAAACCCTAACCCTAATCCGAACCTTAACCCTAACTCTAACCCTAACCCCTAACCCTAACCCTAACCCTAACCCTAACCCCTAACCCTAACCCTAACCCTAACCCTACCCTAACCCTAACCCTAACCCTAACCCTAACCCTACCCTAACCCTAACCCTAACTCTAACTGTTTTCCATCGAAAAAACATACACTCAAAGCACTACTTTGTAAACTAAATCACATGTGTGTCGCTCGCTCAATTAGGAATACAGGAAATCTGAAAAGTGATATATCGCACTGTAACTTTCCAACGAAAGAAAAGGAAAGCAAAGCACAAGTGTGTAAACGAAATCACATATGTGTCGCCCTTTCAATTATTAAAACAGGAAAACTGAAAAGTGATATAACGCACTGTACAGCACAGGAACAAGTTTCCAAAAAATGAACAGAAACGCAAAGCACAGCTTTGTAAACTAATTCACATACGTGTCTCCAGTTCAATTAGTATAACAGGAAAACTAACAAGTAATATAACCCTAACCCTAACCCTAACCCTAACCCTAACCCCTAACCCTAACCCTAACCCTAACCCTAACCCTACCCTAACCCTAACCCTAACCCTAACCCTAACCCTAACCCTAACCCTACCCTAACCCTAACACTAACCCTAAACCTAACCCTAAAACTAACCCTAACCCTAACTGGTTTCTAACGAAAAAACATAAACTCAAAGCACTACTTTGGAAACTAAATCACATGTGTGGCACTTGCACTATTAGGAATACAGGAAAACTGAAAAGAAATATATCGCACTGTATAGCACAGAAACAAGTTTCCAACGAAAGAAAAGAAAGGCAAAGCACTACTTTTAAACGGAATCACATGTGCTTCGCTCGCACAATTAGGAATACAGGAAAACTAAAAAGTGTTATCTCGCACTGTACGGCACAGAAACAAGTTTCCATCGAAAGAACAGAAAAGCAAAGGATAACTGTGAAAACTAAATCACATACGTGTCGCCCGTTCAATTACTATAACAGCAAAACTTAAAAGTGATTTAATGCACTGTACAGCACAGGAACAAGTTTCCAAAAAATGAACAGAAACGCAAAGCACAACTTTGTAAACTAATTCACATACGTGTCGCCTGTTCAATTATTATAACAGGAAAACTTAACAAGTGATATAACCCTAACACTAACCCTAACCCTAACACCTAACCCTAACCTTAACCCTAACCCTAACCCTACCCTAACCCTAACCCTAACCCTAACCCTAACCCTAACCCTAACCCTAACCCTAACTGGTTTCCAAGGAAAAAACATAATCTCAAAGCACTACTTTGGAAACTAAATCACATGTGTGTCACTTGCACTATTAGGAATACAGGAAAACTGAAAAGTGATATATCGCACTGTATAGCACAGGAACAAGTTTCCAACGAAAGAAAAGAACGGCAAAGCACTACTTTTAAACGGAATCACATGTGCTTCGCTCGCACAATTAGGAATACAGGAAAACTAAAAAGTGTTATCTCGCACTGTACGGCACAGAAACAAGTTTCCATCGAAAGAACAGAAAAGAAAAGCACAACTGTGTAAAAGAAATCACATATGTGTCGCCCGTTCAATTATTAAAACAGGAAAACTGAAAAGTGATATATCGCACTGTACAGCACAGGAACAACTTTCCAACAAAAGAAAAGCAAAGAAAAGCACTACTTTTAAACGGAATCAGATGGGCGTCGCTCGCTCAATTAGGAATACAGGAAAACTGAAAAGTGTTATCTCGCACTGTACGGCACAGAAACAAGTTTCCTTCGAAAGAACAGAAAAGCAAAGGATAACTGTGAAAACTAAATCACATAAGTGTCGCCTTTTCAATTACTATAACAGGAAAACTGAAAAGTGATATAACGCACTGTACAGCAGAGAAACAAGTTTCCAAAAGAAGAACAGAAACGCAAAGCACTATTTTGTAAACTAAATCACTTGTGTGTCGCTCGCTCAATTAGGAATACAGGAAAACTGAAAAGTGTTTTCTCGCACTTTACTGCACAGAAACAAGTTTCCATCGAAAGAACAGAAAAGAAAAGCACAACTCTGTAAACTAAATCACATGCGTGTCGCCCGTTCAGTTACTATAACAGGAAAACTTAAAAGTGATATAACGCACTGTACAGCACAGGAACAAGTTTCCAACAAATGAACAGAAAAGCAAAGCACAACTTTATAAACTAATTCACATATGTGTCGCCTGTTCAATTATTATAACAGGAAAACTAAAAAGTGATATAACCCTAACCCTAACCCTAACCCTAATCCTAACCCCTAAACCTAACCCTAACCCTAACCCTACCCTAAACCTAACCCTAACCCTAACCCTAACCCTAACCCTAACCCTAACCCTACCCTAACCCTAACCCTATCCCTAACCCTAACCCATAACCCTAACCCTAAACCTAACCCTAACCCTACCCTAACCCTAACCCTAACCCTAACTCTAAACCTAACCCTAACCCCATCCTAACCCTAACACTAACCCTAACCCTAACCCTAACTCTAACTGTTTTCCAACGAAAAAACATACACTCAAAGCACTACTTTGGAAACTAAATCACATGTGTGTCGCTCGCTCAATTAGGAATACAGGAAAACTGAAAAGTGATATATCGCACTGTACAGCACACGAACAAATTTCCAACGAAAGAGCAGAAAAGGAAAGCACTACTTTGTAAACTAATTCACATACGTGTCGCCTGTTCAATTATTATAACAGGAAATCTGAAAAGTGATATATCGCACTGTACAGCACAGGAACAACTTTCCAACGAAAGAAAAGAAAAGCAAAGCACTACGTTTAAACGGAATCACATGTGTGTCGCTCACTTAATTAAGAATACAGGAAAACTGAAAAGTGTTTTCTCGCACTTTACTGCACAGAAACAAGTTTCCATCGAAAGAACAGAAAAGAAAAGCACAACTCTGTAAACTAAATCACATGCGTGTCGCCCGTTCAATTACTATAACAGGAAAACTTAAAAGTGATATAACGCACTGTACAGCACAGGAACAATTTTCCAACAAATGAACAGAAAAGCAAAGCACAACTTTGTAAACTAATTCACATATATGTCGCCTGTTCAATTATTATAACAGGAAAACTAACAAGTGATATAACCCTAACCCTAACCCTAACCCTAACCCTAACCCTAACCCTAACCCTACCCTAACCCTAACCCTAACCCTAACCCTAACCCAAACCCTAACCCTAACCCTAAACCTAACCCTACCCTAACCCTAACACTAACCCTAACCCTAACCCTAACCCTACCCTAACCCTAACCCTAACCCTAACCCTAGCCCTAACCCTAAATCTAACTGGTTTCCAACGAAAAAACATACACTCAAAGCACTACTTTGGAAACTAAATCACATGTGTGTCGCTTACTCAATTAGGAATACAGGAAAACTGAAAAGTGATATATCGCACTGTACAGCACACGAACAAATTTCCAACGAAAGAACAGAAAAGGAAAGCACTACTTTGTAAACTAATTCACATACGTGTCGCCTGTTCAATTATTATAACAGGAAATCTGAAAAGTGATATATCGCACTGTACAGCACAGGAATAACTTTCCAACGAAAGAAAAGAAAAGAAAAGCACTACGTTTAAATGGAATCACATGTGTGTCGCTCACTTAATTAGGAATACAGGAAAACTGAAAAGTGTTTTTTCGCACTGTACGGCACAGAAACAAGTTTCCATCGAAAGAACAGAAAAGAAAAGCACAACTGTGTAAACGAAATCACATATGTGTCGCCCGTTCAATTATTAAAACAGGAAAACTGAAAAGTGATATAACGCACTGTACAGCACAGGAACAAGTTTCCAAAAAATGAACAGAATCGTAAAGCACAACTTTGTAAACTAATTCACATACGTGTCTCCAGTTCAATTATTATAACAGGAAAACTAACAAGTGATATAACCCTAACCCTAACCCTAACCCTAACCCCTAACCCTAACCCTAACCCTAACCCTAACCCTAACCCTAACCCTACCCTAACCCTAACCCTAACCCTAACCCTACCCTAACCCTAACCCTACCCTAACCCTAACCCTAACCCTAACCCTAACACTAACCCTAACCCTAAACCTAACCCTAACCCTAACTGGTTTCTAACGAAAAAACATAAACTCAAAGCACTACTTTGGAAACTAAATCACACGTGTGTCACTTGCACTATTAGGAATACAGGAAAACTGAAAAGAGATATATCGCACTGTATAGCACAGGAACAAGTTTCCAACGAAAGAAAAGAAAGGCAAAGCACTACTTTTAAACGGAATCACATGTGCTTCGCTCGCACAATTAGGAATACAGGAAAACTAAAAAGTGTTATCTCGCACTGTATGGCACAGAAACAAGTTTCCATCGAAAGAACAGAAAAGCAAAGCACAACTGTGTAAACGAAATCACATATGTGTCGCCCGTTCAATTATTAAAACAGGAAAACTGAAAAGTGATATATCGCACTGTACAGCACAGGAACAACTTTCCAACAAAAGAAAAGAAAGAAAAGCACTACTTTTAAACGGAATCAGATGGACGTCGCTCGCTCAATTAGGAATACAGGAAAACTGAAAAGTGTGATCTCGCACTTTACTGCACAGAAACAAGTTTCCATCGAAAGAACAGAAAAGCAAAGGATAACTGTGAAAACTAAATCACATAAGTGTCGCCTTTTCAATTACTATAACAGGAAAACTGAAAAGTGATATAACGCACTGTATAGCAGAGAAACAAGTTTACAAAAGAAGAATAGAAACGCAAAGCACTATTTGGTAAACTAAATCACATGTGTGTCGCTCGCTCATTTAGGAATACAGGAAAACTGAAAAGTGAAATATCGCAATGTACACCACAGGAACAACTTTCCAACGAAAGAAAAGAAAAGCAAAGCACTACTTTTAAACGGAATCACATGTGTGTCGCTCGCTTAATTAGGAATACAGGAAAACTGAAAAGTGTGATCTCGCATTTTACTGCACAGAAACAAGTTTCCATCCAAAGAAGAGAAAAGCAAAGGATAACTGTGAAAACTAAATCACATAAGTGTCGCCTTTTCAATTACTATAACAGGAAAACTGAAAAGTGATATAACGCACTGTACAGCAGAGAAACAAGTTTCCAAAAGAAGAACAGAAACGCAAAGCACTATTTTGTATCCTAAATCACATGTGTGTCGCTCGCTCAAATAGGAATACAGGAAAACTGAAAAGTGATATATCGCACTGTACACCACAGGAACAACTTTCCAACGAAAGAAAAGAAAAGCAAAGCACTACTTTTAAAAGTAATCACATGTGTGTCGCTCGCTTAATTAGGAATACAGGAAAACTGAAAAGTGTTTTCTCGCACTTTACTGCACAGAAACAAGTTTCCATCGAAAGAACAGAAAAGCAAAGCACAACTGTGTAAACGAAATCACATATGTGTCGCCCGTTCAATTATTAAAACAGGAAAACTGAAAAGTGATATATCGCACTGTACAGCACAGGAACAACTTTCCAAATAAAGAAAAGAAAAGCAAAGCACTACTTTTAAACGGAATCAGATGGGCGTCACTCGCTCAATTAGGAATACAGGAAAACTGAAAAGTGTTATCTCGCACTTTACTGCACAGAAACAAGTTTCCATCGAAAGAACAGAAAAGCAAAGGATAACTGTGAAAACTAAATCACATAAGTGTCGCCTTTTCAATTACTATAACAGGAAAACTGAAAAGTGATATAACGCACTGTACAGCAGAGAAACAAGTTTCCAAAAGAAGAATAGAAACGCAAAGCACTATTTTGTAAACTAAATCACATGTGTGTCGCTCGCTCAATTAGGAATACAGGAAAACTGAAAAGTGTTTTCTCGCACTTTACTCCACAGAAACAAGTTTCCATCGAAAGAACAGAAAAGAAAAGCACAACTCTGTAAACTAAATCACATGCGTGTCGCCCGTTCAGTTACTATAAAAGGAAAACTTAAAAGTGATATAACGCACTGTACAGCACAAGAACAAGTTTCCAAAAAATGAACAGAAAAGCAAAGCACAACTTTGTAAACTAATTCACATATGTGTCGCCTGTTCAATTATTATAACAGGAAAACTAAAAAGTGATAAAACCCTAACCCTAACCCTAACCCTAACCCTAACCCTAACCCTAACCCTAACCCCTAACCCTAACCCTAACCCTAACCCTAACCCTACCCTAACCCTAACCCTAACCCTAACCCTAACCCTAACCCTACCCTAACCTTAACCCAAACCCTAACCTTAACTCTAACTGTTTTCCAATGAAAAAACATACACTCAAAGCACTACTTTGGAAACTAAATCACATGTGTGTCGCTCGCTCAATTAGGAATACAGGAAAACTGAAAAGTGATATATCGCACTGTACAGCACACGAACAAATTTCCAACGAAAGAACAGAAAATGAAAGCACTACTTTGTAAACTAATTCACATACGTGTCGCCTGTTCAATTATTATAACAGGAAATCTGAAAAGTGATATATCGCACTGTACACCACAGGAACAACTTTCCAACAAAAGAAAAGAAAAGCAAAGCACTACTTTTAAACGGAATCAGATGGGCGTCGCTTGCTCAATTAGGAATACAGGAAAACTGAAAAGTGTTATCTCAAACTTTACTGCACAGAAACAAGTTTCCATCGAAAGAACAGAAAAGCAAAGGATAACTGTGAAAACTAAATCACATACGTGTCGCCCGTTCAATTACTATAACAGCAAAACTTAAAAGTGATTTAATGCACTGTACAGCACAGGAACAAGTTTCCAAAAAATGAACAGAAACGCAAAGCACAACTTTGTAAACTAATTCACATACGTGTCGCCTGTTCAATTATTAT